>NC_080671.1:83111931-83412452 GCF_030247195.1 Topomyia yanbarensis
CTTGTCTCCATCTATTACGTTGCTGTTTAGTTCTCGTCCCCGTGGTGAGACGTTTAGGTGCTGATTCCCTGAGCCATTTCGTTACCGGTGTTTGCTTCGTGAGCCAATTAGCTACCCTTTTCGTCACGATTCTATCGGATAGTCCACGGCGCCGAATCTACCCTATCGTGAATTACCCGGCGGTAGATTGCTCCTGATACCAGAGCTGTAGAGAGAAATAGCGGGCCTGGGGGGTCCAGCATAAGGGCCCCCTCCATCATTGAAAATTTTTCGAACACACAAACGGTGAGCTCGAGTGAGTGTTGTACATTCAAATGATTTTAATGCATTTTTTTGTTTATTTTCCGTCAGTATCTGTCTGCATTGAGTATCTATCACCGACGCCAGAGAGGTGTTTCCACGACCAGATATCGGGTCATCAACACATGGACCGGGACCAACGGCTCTACTTCCCTTGTGAAGGGTTCTTACTTCAGAAAATTTCATCGACCTCGGCTGGGATTGAACCCAGACCCACTGGACTAAGTGGCAGTAACGCTTACCACTCTTCTACCAGCGCAGTCTATAATTAAAATTTGGTCAAACAAGAATGCATGAAAACTGATTTTTGAGAGTCCCTCATTTATATATTTGGTGCAGCACCATTAAAAAAGCTAACGATTACAACCTTATGCAAATTGCTGTAACAAAATAGAAACGCAATAAATTAAACAAGGAAAAATAACATTCAATGGAGGCAGAATTTAAATAAAGGAAAATAAATAAATAAGGAACAAACGAGAAAAAAATAATATGTAGCTAAAATGTAACAAAACAAGAAAGCTGAAAAGTGACATTTAAAATAATGGAAATAGATTAATAACATGCAGATACTCAAAAACCTGCTAATGTCTTAAATAAAAAAACCCAAAGCAGTGAATCGACAGAAACTAGACAAAATTTATGGAATAATGGAATGGAAATGGTTGAAGTTTGAAAAAAAAATATATAAAGAGCAACACAAAACAGATTGAATAACTGAAGCAATCAAATTAGATGAAGGAAACTAGACTAAAATTGAAGAAAAAGAAAAATATTGCCAAATGGTTAAAATAATGAAAAAACTACAAGGGACAGCCCTATGGAGTTGTACGAATTGCAGACGTAGGACTGCAACACGTGAAATATTTAATTTCTTATTACATTTGGATTAATAATTAATCAAACATATTTCTTTCTACAGTTCACTTCATGAATCAAACCGTCTTGCTCATCAGATCATTTTATTTACAAAGGGGCGATCAAATCCGATTAAGGAAAGCAGACAGAAAACTGCGATGGAAAACCGAACTAATATCTGGAACTGCTTTAAAATTTTAAAAGATTTTCTATTGTGAGCGGTAAACAACCAGACCGATGCTTAAAAATCATGTTTTAGACAATACAGTCACAGTTCTTGTATAGGACAAGCTTTATAGTTTTATTTTGCTGTTATTGTAATTTTCCTAAAGTACACATAGCGAATGCAGTGGTCTTAATCGAAAATAGTTTTATGGATGGACTTAGATGCATTTTTTGCAGCGATTTTTTAACTAACAGTGCATCCATTCATAAATAGGCTTTGGAGTATTGGTAGAATCAAAGTGGGATAGGTTGAGTGGAAATGAATCACGTGGAATCAATAAATTGATGAAACGTAAATAATAAACCTTCGTTGCACTTTCTGCTATCCATTCGCGTGAATTTGTTGCTAAGAAAGTTTTCGTCTCCTTAGCCTGTCATGGAGATGACAACACAAAGAAAAAACGAAAGCTTTCGCTTCGCGCAACGACAGCTCAGATTTCTCATACACGCAACACTTGGATATACCTACACATTCGCCTCAAACAATAAACCCAAGCGAACGGTGTACTGTGCTTGAATCAAAAAGCTGTGCCAGTACATCGTATCCGTACACAAATGGCAGATACGCACCAAGCAAAATGAGTTAACGCTGGTGATGATGGGTGGAGCGAAAGAGACAAATAGTACCACGATGCTAGCCTCTGCTACACTGGCTGTGAGAGCATGCAGCGCAGTACTCTGCTCTGCCCGCCGTCCAAGAGGCAACTGAGCTTGCCCAACCAAATCTGCTCTTTAAATAGTCGATGATGACGTCATTCATAGAAGCGTTGCGCGTTAGGTACATAAATCTATCGTGCCAGACTAGGGAAGCGCAGCCTTCTGTGTGCAAATGCGTGGTATTTTGACTATGTTGAACATTATTTAAAATTTTAATGCCATGATATCAAAAATCTTTGGGTTTATCTATTGGAATCTATTCTTAGAAGTATTTCTGAGTGATATGCGCAAAAAAATTGAAAATTTGCCGTAAGATGGCTGAATTATAAGCGTTTTAAATTGGACACATTTCGTTACATACCATTTTTGTTGAATTTGCAAAATGCACCCCCATATCGAAAACAAAGACGTAGTCCTACGTCAAAACGGGTAAACGACAAAATGAAAAATAAAATATCATAAATATGGAAAACAAGAAATTCGACAAAAGGGAGGATAACGAACATAACAAAAAAATAAAAACAGAGTTACGAAAAAGTAAACAAGTATAAAAATGGACGTAATGGATCGACGGAGTTAGACGTAAAAATAACAATTATACAAAATGTTTAAAATTAAAAATTTGCAACAAAATAAAAAATAGAGAGAAAAATGTTGAAAATTGTTCAAAATAAAAGAAAAAATTAAGATAGACCATTGAATAAATAAATTGTTTAGCTTTGGAAAATAAAAATAGACATATATTTATTTAATGAACTAATTTAGAACTGAATAAGTACAATAGTATAAATAAATAGAAACAATTGGACGGAATAGATAGAAGGAAAAAATTGAAAACATGAACAAGAGGATAGAGCCCTAAAACCGACAAAAGTAAAATCATAGAAAACATGTAAAATCAAAACGGTTTAAATAGGAGAAAATGGAAATGCTAGACGAAAGGGGAAAAATAGAAATACTACAATAAAGAAATATAAGAGAAAGGTTAGATATTAAATAAACTCATATGAAGTAAAACTTTAAATCAGATGAAATGGAAAACAGAAAACATGCACAAAATACAAAAAGATCAAAATAAAATAATGGGGAAAATGTTCACATTATAAAATGAACAAAACGGAAAACATAAAATTGAAAATTATTTAAATAGGCAAAAAACAAGGTGGTGAAGGTAATTGGACACAACAATAAATCAAAATTAATGAATATAAAAAAATCCATACAAAGAAAAGCATAAATTTCAAAACTGATGAATGAAGAACGAAAAATTCACAACAAAATAAAAAAAAACTAAAACGAAAAAATATTATTTTGTCGAAAATAAGAGACCTAATAATGAAAAATATGGAAAAAGTAGGGATGCAGAAAATACTAAAGTAGGTTTATTGAAAAATATGAAACAAAATTCAAAAATAATCGAAAGAGTTAAAATTTTGTGCAATTTAATCAATAAACTTAGTAAAATCAATTGAACAAACGAGTGACAAAAAACAAATAAAACGATATATAAAACGCGAAAATTAAAAGACATGAGAAGATGAAATGAATCTAAAAAAATGCGACGAATGTTAAAAATTGGACGAATTTGAAAGAAACAGCAAGAATGGTTAAAACATAGAAAGGAAAATATGAAACAAAATATGTAAAACAAAACGTAAAACAAGAATACATGAAAAACATAGAAAGTCTAAAAAACCTGGATGAAATGGAAAAAGAAACACCAAAAAATGTAGACAATTACAATATGAAACAATAGGACAAGAGAAAAAATTGGAATGAATAGAAACTCTAGATTATATGAAGAATATAAACTTTCTCCGATGAAATGCCAAAAACATGGGGAAAAAATATGTAAATTGAGAAAGCTAAAGATGAAAAAAAACTTTCGGGTTCTCGTATTTAAATATTATCATTTAAGTGGACACGAGAAATTAATATGAAAATTTTTTTTCGTGGATTTTGCGCGTTAAAGCCGTTTTCAAGTTATCAAAGTTTTCTTTTGATTAGTCTTTCATGCAGTATTAACTTTATGATATAATTTACGATTGACGTTATGATAGAATTTGGATCATATTTGGTAATTTCTGTTTTTGACGGAACGAACCCTTTGACCACAGTTAAGTTTGGCCTTATTAGTTGCAACACCTTCATTTTGTTACTGTCCATAAAACCACTTATGACGTTGTCATAATTTTTTCAATCGAAAATAGTGCTTTAGAGAAAAGTATTTTTATCCCATTTACAAACTTCTATCGAAATCAAAAAATCTCATGATATTTCACCAAATCACCAACTTTACCATGAAATGTTGGATCTTCTAATTGATAAAATCAAATATTTGTTTTCCAACATGCTGAAATTTAGAATTTTTGCAAGGTATCCTATTAAATCATACCAATATTCAAACTCTAATTGCATTTTCAAATAAATTGTTATTAAACTATTTGTCAGAATCATTCCTTCTGTTTAAAGTCCGGGCCCCTTCCACAACTCCGGGTCCGGGGGGAAACACCCTGTTCCCCCTCCCCTCTCGACGGCTCTGCCTGATACCGATGTACGTTTCTATGAGCTATTAAGCTCCCCGCTTCTTCTACTCGTTCTAGTCTCCGGCGGTAAACCAAGCCTACTGAACGGCCAGCCAGTAGGGGCTGAGGTCCATCCAGCGATTCCGGGTTCACTGGCGCCCCAATGACCCACTTCTGGCTATTCGACGCGGTCTACTCGGTCTAATCCCTGGCGGTGGATCTAGCCTACTCACTAGCTACCCGGTAGAGTGTTGAGGCCGGTCCGGCGATTCCGGTGAAGCCTGACGTCTGGTTCGCTGGCGCCCCGACGACCCGAGCCCTGTGCTACATCGCGTACTACTCAACTGGTCTCCGGCGGTGGACCCAGTCTACACCGTCGGTGAGTTTTCCGGCGGTGGAATTTCTCCCGAAACCCTATTTGTGGTTCCTCTGCAGTATTTGTGTGTATGTATGTTAGAATGGGACAAGGTTATACGAAAAAAATGAAATTTTGCTCCGAGTAACTTTTTGGGTCCTATTTAGCTCCCAGAACAACTCTGCAAATTTTCAGCTCAATCGGTGAAACTATATTTTTGCGCCCACGATTTAAAGTTTACATGGGATTTTGCATGGGGAAATCGTCTTTTGCAAAATAATTCTTCCAAGAGTCGCCTTTACCTCCTAAAAATAAATGGATGTCTGATTTTTATAGGAAATTTGTCAAGGAAACAAAGTTTAGAAGACCGCGAAACGATCTGATGCTTGTGGAAAAAGTTATTAAGTAAAAACCGATTGATGTCTTGAAGATTGATTAAAATTTCGCTTTTCATAGCATCACTGCTGCTGATGATCGAATTATATACAAAATTTTTAACTTTCTCTTATTATGTACAAAAGAAGCCTCATTTTATCCCTCAAAACTCTTGAGAAGTGGCCAAACAGTATAGATAAATGATTTAGAAAATTTGAACAAAATTGCGTATAATTGGACAGCCAAAAGCAGTGGTGCTAGAAAAAATGAATAACACTAGTTTACAAGAAAAATGAAGCTTCAAGAAAAAGTATTTTTTAGACTAATTTTGGGTTGCTGAACACGAAAACAATATTCATTTTATTGTTCAAAGAAGCGATTTTGTGATTTTCTCAAAAAACTCGTTTTTGAGCATTTTTTATAGTTTTTAGTCAATATTTCGTGTCAAAATCATTCAATTAATTTAGTCAGTACGCAGGTTGAAAGGTGAGAGATGCCCTTTACAAAAACATATAATATGTGTCGATCATATGTAAAATTTTTAGTGCTGCAAGCGACCAAAGTTTAAAAAGTGCATTTTTGACCATTTTTAAAAGTTACTCATTTATAAATGATTTTTTTTACCGAAAAACAAATGTTTCTTTCTGACCTTTCAGAATCTATGATGACAGATAATATGTTTACGTTAATTTTAAGCCTAAAATCGCTAACATCGGATGGAAAATATTGATGCTATGGCACATTGAGCGAAATGGAAATTTTATGATTTTATGACCCTGCCCTGCGGCGGTTTAGAGCGTGTAGCACTGGTCTCATAAGCCACTCGTTAAATATTCGAGTCCCTATCGAGAAGGAGTCTCAGTGGGATCGTAGCACTAGCCACGTAATATTATGTGAACTGAGAATCTGCTGTGAATCCTGTTGAAGCAGAAGGCGAAAAATCCTTTAATTCGTAAAATATGTACTCACCACATACAAAACAAAAATTTTCCAACGATATTTTCACATTTTAAAAAGAGAACTTAGTTGTACAATGAAAAATCCAAAACCATTCAAATGCCGCAGGATGGATGGATGCAAGCTCGAGAAGACAGTACCCAACACAAACAATAACTGTATCGATTTTGTTGGCTATTTTCGGCAAATTTGAGACTAAGAAAATCGAAAACAATGAAATTGAAAGACGGATAGGTATTCTAGAGTGAATCAGTTATAAACTTAGAACGGAAAACTAGAACTAGGCAGGCTCATATGGGCATGATCGAAAGGAAATGTGAAGAATTCTTTGCCTTCTGCAGAGTAGGAGTTGGGCGTTGCACCCAAGTCTACCGCATGGTCTATGGTAGAACATAACTCATCATGACGCCGGCGTCGGCGGTAAAACATGATGATGAGTTATGTTCTACCATAGACCATGCGGTAGACTTGGGTGCAACGCCCAACTCCTACTCTGCAGAAGGCAAAGAATTCTTCACATTTCCTTTCGATCATGCCCATATGAGCCTGCTTAGTTCTAGTTTTCCGTTCTAAGTTTATAACTGATTCACTCTAGAATACCTATCCGTCTTTCAATTTCATTGCTTTCGATTCTCTTAGTCTCAAATTTGCCGAAAATAGCCAACAAAATCGATACAGTAGAACATTGCGGCAATTAAAACATAGTAACACAAACAATAACTATTAAGTATAGAAGATTATTTCAGCCGAAAGTATGATTGTGCGAAAAATAAAAAGTTACAATTTTCATTCAGTGCTTCTACATCTACATTTTCATCCGATTTTTGTGACCATTGGCTTAAAATTTATGCAAAAAGAATGTTTATTTCATTAGATTCTACAAGAATTTTCTTCTGTCCTTCATTTATTATAAAAAATTTACTAGAAATATGCATTTAAAAAAAAAAGTTAGACTTTTTTTTTACTTTGGTCGATTGTAATCATAATAAATGTACATTTCTCGACAAACATACGATTACGGCTTAAAAGCCAACTGTCAAAATTCTCTTTGAAAGGAAATTCCGGACAAACCGTTACTGGCTAAACGCATTTCATAGCAGTTAATGCAAGAGAAAACTTTTTTCTTTTGTTTACTATAAACATCTGTGATCCCTAGCAACAATTTAGGTTTAAAGGTAGTTTTATAGCCACTCATAAAACTTAGATTAAACTTGTAGCGTGTTATAAAACTTCAATTGTTACTTGGGATTGGCGAGGAAAAGTTTGTCTAAAATTTCCTTTCAAAGAGAATTTTGACAGTTGGCTTTTATGCCGTAATCATATTTTTGTCGAGATTTGATCTACGCGTATTATACATTTTCGGAAATGGCACATCAATTATCTTGTTCAAATAGGATCCGATCGAAACAGTTCGAAAGGTATCCAGCGACCCAAAATTAATCTAGAAAACATTTTTTCTTGTAACTTAAGACCAAAAGAGATATGTGAAAAACAGAGCAATTTTCATTCGGTGCTTAATAACATCACCAGTTTTTGTTGGATTTTCGTGATCTTAGGCTTAAAATTCACGTTAGAAGTTTTTCTGTCACATAAGGTTTTAAAATATTTTTTGCTGATTTATTTTTTTTATGAAAAATTAACTAAAAATTAGTAATTTTACCAAATACAACTTTTTTTTGACTTTGGTTGCTCTTAACCCTAAATTGTTGATATTTTATCCTAACATGTTATACAATTTTGGAATGGGCACATCAATATCTTTCGAATGGTGAGTCGTTTGTGTTAATCGGAAAATTTGTTCCTGATATATTGACCAAAAACTGCAAAAAGTGCTTAAAAACACCTTTGTCAAAAAATCACTAAAAAGGTTCTTTGAAAAAGAAAATGGATATGATTTTCGTGCTCAGCGACCCAAAATTGACTTAGAAAACACCTTTTTTCTTAACTTCATGCAATTAACCCAAAATTTGTAAACTAGTGTAATTTATAAATCGTCAGAGCATCAATCGGTTTTTGCTTCATAACTTTTTTATCGAGCGTCAGATTGTTTCGTGGTTTTCGAGACTTTGTTTCTTTATTAAATTTTCTGTCAAAGCCACATATCGATTTATTTTTACGAAATAATGGGCGACTCCTGGAGGAATTATTTTGTAAAAGTTAATTTTCCCATGTAAACTTTAAACAGTGTGCGCAAAAATATAGTTTAGGGATCGAATTAAGAATTTGCACAGTTGTTCTAGGACCAAAATGGAACCTAAAAAGTTGCTCGGAGCTAGAATCTAATTTTTGTCCCACTCTATTGTATGTGTGTGTGTCATTTAAACTCACATAATTTTCTCAGAGATGGCTGAACCGATTTACACAAACTTAGTTTCAAATGAAAGGTAAAACGCTCCCATAAGCTGCTATAGAATTATTAGTTGATCCGACGTCTGGTTCCGGAGTTACGGGTTGAGGAGTGCGGTCACACTGCAAATTCCCATATAAACTGGTAACCCAATGATGTCCGAATGATGCAATACATATTCAAAAACTTTCAACATTACTTGGATTTGCGGGTCTAGATCACTAATGACCAATCAAAGTAGTTTTGACCACATTGGTTACCCATGACGCTTCTTGATGCCCCCGGGGAACTCACCAAGTTCCTAAGCTTATATCACACCTATTTCCCAGTGAATGCTTGACCGATTTTTACAAAATTGATTTAAAATGAATGATACAATAATACCCTTCACTCCTTAACGAATTATTTAAGGTGGAAATTACCCTAAAAATATCGTAAAATTTAGAATATCTTTTTAAACTCCACAGATAGTTATGTTCGGCAAAAAATATGTGTTTCGATACCGTAAACAACTTTGTGGAAGATTCCAAGAAGATATGAGAATGTCTAAAAAAGTTATCATGAAAAAACTAATATTAAGGGGTCTTCCATATAATATGTTCCATAACTCGTAAACTGTTGAAGCTAGATATATGGTGTCTTCAGCAATTTTTTTGTAGTAACATTTGCTACAACTTTTTTGAAGACACAAAGTCTCTATCTTAATTATTTCGGAAAATAAATTTCGTATATCACTTATAGGTGAATTAATCACTGAACGGTATACTCCGTGGATGCGCAATCATAAGAACAACAACTTCTCCGAACAAACTATACTTCTAAAGTTTAAAGGTTTAGACGCTACTAATTTTGATCACGAAAACGACGTTTTAAAACGCTGTGCATTTGTAATACCTCATAGGCTAAAAATCTATTGAAATGGTCACCAAATTACTTCGACTCGCAGGTTTAGATCACTGATTGCCAGTCAAATATTCTTTAAAAATATTGTCCACTATAGCCAATTCCGGAAGTTCCGGATTCCGGGCGTATTCCATAATTAAAGTTACACCGATTCTTAGGTGATGACTGAACCGATTTCTCAAAATTAGTCTCAAATGGAAAATATGCAGTTGGATGTGGCATCGTTCCCTCCCCCTTACCCTTACACCTTCCCTCTTCATCACCCTCCCCCTGGACCACTCTCACACCTGCATTCCCTTCATCCACCCCGTATACCGAAATGAGATGAAGGGTTTCTGAGGCATCCTCCATTCTCAAGCCACTAAACCTCACCCCCTCCACTTCCAAACCCATTCCCACAACATTGCATAATCGGATCACATGAATATAACATTGAACTCAGGCTGATAAAGTCAATTAAATATTATATTTCTTTGTTTAAAATGATTCGGCGTCAACAGTAGTGAGATACGTGCTACGTATAATCTTTTTCTTCGTCTTCAATCCGATTGGGATTTTTATAACTAATTATACAAAAGAATTTTCAAATGCTCATGAAAATCGACCCTGCCGTACTAGAGACAAACGGTAAAGCCATTTTTCATCATTTTTGACCAGCTAAAAACCAAAATCACTAATATTCGTGGAGCTAAGACTGCGTTTGAAACGACAAAAACAGTCTCACCACCACCTGAGGAACTGTCTACTAGTCAGAATTTGACCCCAGCACGACGGATGATGAAGTTTCGACCCTAGTGAAAGAATGCCTGGGCGAGGATATACAACCAAGGATAGTTCATCTAGTTCCTTAGGACAAGGATGTCACATCTCTGAGCTATATTACATATAAGATCGGCGTTCGTAAATCTTATAGGGATAAGGCCCTCTCCAAACAAACCTGGCCAGAAAACATTTACTTTAGGGAATTTGTGAATAACTCAACAAATCAACGACCAATTATCAAGATTGCTGCAGAGAGGAATTCATCTAGTGGTGCTCTGTAGCTCAACGCTATACCGGAAAATCTCTTTCTAACTTTATTTTCCTCGGCAATCAACATATCTGTTGAATCGGAGAATCCGTCTGTGTCAGGTAAAGCCAAGGAGGGTATATGTCCTTCCGAAGCAAATATAGATTCTGCACACCCTCAAAACAAATCTCAATTGCAGTCTGTCGACAAACACAATTCGTTTGATTCTACCTTTATTGCAAACCTGCCTGGCAAACAACTTCAATGTCTAAATGGAAAGTTAGATTGCATCACTTCTGCTCGCTCAGAACGCCTCCCACTACAGACTGCTGCTGAACACAACAGTTTAGACGCCGTCACCGAAGATTATCTGCACAGTAGTCGACTGGAATTTCACCCTCCTGACCCGGTCGTGCTCTCCAATGATTTGAACCAATTAAATGAAGGTGCACTTTGTTCATCACTGCCATCACCGGGACGCCCGTTATACAGTACTACGGAAGCCCCCGAGCGCTCCGACGCATTCGCGCTACCATCCAGCGACCCGCTTAGTCGTCCCGGCCCTGCGTTTGGAGGTCGTGAGGGGGTCTTCCGAACTCCCTTCTCAGGCGAATATTTTGCTTTACATGACAGTTCGCTATCTGAAAACCTCTTGGTTCATAGCATGCCGTTGCGTACCTGGCCTGATTTCCTGTCCGTCTACTACCAGAACGTTCGTGGAATGAGAACAAAAACGCAGGCTTTCCCAAGAAGTTTTTATTCTCAGGTGATACGATCCTCAAAAACGTCGATCAGCCATATTGGTTTTAGTAACGACAGCAATCAACATTGTTTACTAGTTCTTTCCATATGTTTGCTTGGATTTCAGTGTGTATACAAAGTTGTTTGCTGTCATTTTTCTTCCCCGCAGTCTGCTGCACGCTTACCTCACTCCTCACCTAGTTATTGCCAAAGACGAATCACCTTAGAACTCTAAGCATCTTGGGCTTTCCTGCTTGCGCTCACTTCCTGTGACTACGACATTATCGTTCTCACCGAAACCTGGTTACGTGATGATATATTAAATATATCAAACGACGAACTATGCAATCTACCGATGCGATCGCAACTCTTCTACAAGTCATCAACGTCGCGGAGGTGGTGTTGTCATAGCGATAAAGAAACATCTAACTGGGACTATACTCAAAATGCCTGGATATGAATGTTTGGAGCAAGTTGTCTTACGCGTGATGATGATTATAAGTGCGACCTTCCTGAAA
This sequence comes from Topomyia yanbarensis, assembly GCF_030247195.1. Lineage (NCBI taxonomy): Eukaryota > Metazoa > Arthropoda > Insecta > Diptera > Culicidae > Topomyia > Topomyia yanbarensis. The sequence goes on from NC_080671.1 coordinate 83,123,702, forward strand.
ATGCAACCACGGAACAAGAGACGGCCATCACAGAAACGTTGGTCGCTGGTGGCTTGTATCAAATCTGCACTCTTAACAATGTGAATGGACGGACCCTCGATTTAGCTTTCGTTAATGACACGGACGTGTTCGAACTGATTGAGCCTCCCACATCTATACTGAAGGTTGACACTCACCATAAACCCTTCGTTTTAAGATTTGAGATGTGTTCTGATGACGGCGAAGCTTTTGATACAATTAACGACGAATACAACTTTGACTTTACTCGATGTAACTTCGATCAAGTCTCAATGGCCATTGGTGCACTCGATTGGCGTGATATGCTGGTTGGAAATGACTTAGATCAAGCAGTTGTGGCGTTCTATGATGCCATATATGAGATTCTTCGCCGTAATGTTCCTAAAAAACGTGTCAGCAGAAAAGCATAATATAAATTTCCACGCAACGCAACGTACTCCGGAAACAACGAAAGCGATATTTACAGTATAGGACCGACGACAACAAAACTATTTTTTGTCAAACTGAATTGAAATATGAAACAGCCCGGAACAGTGCATTCGGTTAATATCTGAACTAAGTTCAGCGCAGCCTTCGAAAAAATCCTTCGACATTCTGGACATTTATAAACAACAGAAAACGTTCCGGGGGTGTACCAGAAAATGTCTATCTTCGAGACAAAAATTCAGGCCGAGTCGGCGTACCTTTTTGCAGATCACTTCCGAGATGTATTTACCAGCCCTCCTCCTCCTGTCTATCCATCGCAACAGTACCTTGAAACGTTGCCAACGCATAATATCAACCTTCGTCTTCCTAACGTAAATGATTCTGATGTAGCGAGCGCTCTGTCCAGTGGTGATCCTTTGAAAGGGCCTGGTCCGGATTGCTTGCCTCCTGTGTTTATAAAGCATTGTGCCCGAGCACTTCTTACACCGATAAATATTATTTTCGAGCGGTTAATCTCGGAAAATATTTTCCCACTGGCATGGAAAGAAGCTGCTATAGTTCCTATTCATAAGGCTGGAGGTAGGCACAATGTTGAAAACTACAGAGGAATCTCGCTGCTGAACTGCCTAGCTGAAGTTCTGGAAAAGTTTGTGTACAATGCGATGTACGCTGCTCCTTCCAACATAATCGGCGAACCACAACACGGATTTATGAAAAAACGCTCCGCCACTTCGAACTTGATTACGTATACGAGCTTTCTAGTTCCCAGTGGCGGCACTAGGCTTTTTGCCGCTTGGGGCTAAAAGTTAAATTGGCCGCCCCTTACGTATTTCTGACTAACCAAACTATCTCATCAATAGAGTTTTCTGTGGTGGTGTATATATTGCACCTAAAACGATTTATTTTTTTATTCATCTTTCAATAATGAAATGAATACATTTTTTTATCCATATGCGTATTAATCACGGTGAGCAAAGCGAGGTTACAACTCTGTTCACAAGGTCGCACTTAACCGTTATGTGTCCGACAGCGAACTACTTTGCAGATTTTAATTCATGAAATTCCAGTACTCTTTCCCAAATGGGAAATTGCACCTTAGTGACATCTTAGAATAATACCAAGCATTGCTTTTGTGGGAAAAAATAATGATCCGATGATCGGGGGTTGGAGGAAGGGCTTTTGGATTTTTTTTAACCCGTAACAGCCCGGCAAGGTACCCAAGTACCCCCAAAACCGAAATACTCGTAGCCATGGCATTTTTTCTCCAATATAGACACATTTGGATGTTTTGAATTCCAGAACTCAACCACTTTTAGAATCTGTAAAAATGCGTCTGGTTCACGGTTATTCGGATTTCTGGAGGTAAGTTCCAATACTGGGATATAAAATGTATAATAATATAAGTGACCGCAATGCTCTTTCCGGAGCAGGTACCCGCAAGGCAGTGAGTGACTGTTCCTAGGTCAAATCGTCATATGATCCACAACGATAAGAACCCTCCGAAATAATTCCAAATTGTTTCTCAGTACTGGAATATCCTTCCGGAAATCTGGATTAGCGGGATTAACCAGATATATTCGTCGTGTTCAATTTCACTGTTTCTGAAAGTGGATGATTTCCTGAATTCAAAACATCCAAAACATCTAAATCGATTAAAAATTGACAAAGCTATAAACTTTTGAATTTGCGGGTACCCGGGTCGGCTTTTTTTTTTTGATGCACACAAAACGGATAAACTGTGGGCTATCGTCACCTTCAGTAGTGAAATTGGAAGCCTCCGACCAGATAGGAGTTTTGTGCAGCTGTAACAAGCCGTCTGGAAACACAGCTTTTGCGTACAGATCGGATCAATTAAGTCATACTACGAAAAAAGTGCTATTGGAAATTTGGAACTGTAAGTCCCTTGGCTTTCAGGGGATCGACCGAATTTTGCATGAAGGGCTGTAAACTCGTAACTTCGGGGTCGTAGCATTGCTCAGCAGGACAGAAGGTTTGAAAAAGCTAGCATCGAGCAGCCACATTCTACCAGAGCGGCGGCACAACAAACAAGCTGGGTTTTATAGTGCTCAAGTAACAGCAAGAGAATGTAGTGACAATAAAAAGCCCGTTTCTTCAACTACCGTATCTTCAACGTTCACTGCTCACACAAAGCGAGACCAGCGAAAGACAAAGATGCATTTTAGGCGGATCTGGAGCGTTTCTATGACAGCTGCTCACGATGGGACACTACACTCCGTTACAAACGACAACGGCCTTCTTCTCAACCACAGAAACGTTAGTACAACACTCGTGAGCATGGACGCCGAGGCTCAACATCTGGCAGCTACGATGGTGCTGCAGAAATACGTACAGAAGCTGGAGACGGCACTACCAACGGAAGAATAGGTCGATGTGACTACTCTTGATGGCTGGAGCAACTTATGAAGCACCACAGGTAGCACTACTGAGATAAAGAGAAGATAACGGCAAAGGCGAGAATGATGCAGCACCATACGAGGGTGAACGAGAAACGATACAAACAAGCACGGATCAGAAAAAAACTCAGTATTCGGACGAAAAATACGGTAGATCCAGATAACGTGGCGATAGAGCTATAAGACGATAATAAGATAAGGAAGATGGTGAATCGTTCTTGCGAGTTCTTGTCACGGGAGATATGTTTGAAATGATCGAATGGTGGAAACAGTATTATGACAAACATCTAAATGGCGAATCAGTAGACGATGATAGTGGACGCGCGCAGCTTACGACACCCAACACCGAATCTAATTGAGTATCAGAAGGAAATCATATGGTTGAAGAATAATAAAGAAAAATCAAATGAAATCAAATCTAAAGTTGATAGAAGATTAAATAACGTACTGCAATGACTTACAATTGAAAATAGCGAAAATTGTTGCAAACTTAACGCTCGTTTTCATAGTAGCATAGCAACAAAAAAGGGACGAATATTTGATTATGGGCAGTAAAGCAGGCCACCTCTTTAAAATTGTAGCAAAGACCATGAAGCAAGTTAGATCGTTTATCAGCGAGAAGATAATCCCCTTTTTTGGTGTTTCTTGAAACGGTGGAACCTCCCAAATTTCTTTGTCTCAGCGCTTCCTGTAGCTGTTATATTCGGCCGTTCATAACAAATGTTTTTAACAAATAAATCTCGTTCGACTACAGTTTTTAGGAGCAGTAACAGATATCTCACGATGGGGATCGTCAGAGTCATACTCTTCCTAAGCCAAGAGAGCACAACGATTTGTCATGGTGAGACATGGCTTTCTCCAGTATTTCTGTAAAAAAGTGCTTAGAGCGGCATTGATTGGATTTTGATTCTCTGCGTACTTGCCACTCGCGATTGTGTTACTAAAATGTCCTATTTGCGTTTATTTAGTGCAAAACATAACGCGCGGTACGAACCTTGTGAAGAATAAATCCAACACAGCAATACTGCTACTGTGCGATTTCCATTCAAAATCTTCTCTCACTAGAGAAAACGGTCCTAGAAACAAACAACCGCTGCACCACACGCAATCGAAACGGTAAGAACACCGTCGATCTCAATTATGTAAACCGACATTTAGATGCTGTCAGTCCGTCATAATGTCTCCTTAAAAAATGCTTCGGCCCTCGGCATCAAGCACCTATCCTCGAAAAACAAATCTGCAGTGAAGTTATTTTTTACATGTCTTCAAAGTTTAGTGATCTGTTGGTACTCAATATTGATGGTTTCGATTTTTCGTGTCACTTTCCAAGGATTTTCTAAAAAATAGTTTTCGTGCTCTTTTATAAATGTCTTCATATTTCGATATATTGATTTACTTTATAAACTAAATGCAGATAAATCATAAAGTAAGTCATGATAAGTGTGCGATTTTCAATTACACACTCAATTATTTTTCGAAAGTCGAACAAAAAAGGAAAGTCAAAGTGGTGTTCAGGGCACAACACTGAGACTCCGCCAAGGGCATCAGAAGATCACGTTGTGGCTGTGGGATTATTTATTATTATTTATTATTATTTATTTATCAATATTATGCAACTTAAGACAAATGTCTTTCTAAATGTTACAATGTGTATGCTTGTCTGTAGAACGTGCGCAACAAAAAAATTAAGAATACAATCAAAAGTCAAGTTTTTTAAAATATCAGATTTGGAATATAGCTAATTAATTAAATTAAATTAAATTAAATTGAATTATAGTGCTCAATACATTTTCTCTTAAAGGTAGCTGCAGATTGTTCAAAAGCTATATAATTTGGCAAATGATTCCAGTATGACACACCTCTAACAAAAAAGGAGCTTCCATATTTAGAAGTACGATGACGGGGAATCGTGAATTTTCTGGTTCTCGAGCTTCTGAGAGGCTGCAATTTGTCGATGAGATAACCCGGTTCTTTTACGGTCGTAAGCTTAAACTGACAGCATCTCGTTTCTGCGAACTTATCAAACGGACAACCGATCAACCGACGATGTAAGTGGGAGACGCGGGAATATCTGTTGAGGTTGAAGACAAATCGCACGCAAGCGTTTAAGGCAACTCGCAGTCTCGATAGGGAATGCGCAGAAGCTTCTGTTAACAGAAAGTCGCAGGATATGAAATGGGGTAGAATCAAGCTTTTAAACAATTTAATCTTCATGCTTAAATTAAGAAATGAGGTAGTGGTACGTACTGTTCGGAGACAGGCATAAATTTTTCCACACTGTCCCAATATGTACTTGTCCCAATCTAAATTGGACTGGATTGTAGTACCCAAGCTGACAGCATTATCAACGAATACAACAGGGATGTTGTTGAGTATCAACGTAGGTTGTTGGTATTCTCGGTTATGGTGGGTGTTAATAAACAGTGCATAAGTTTTATTAACATTTATGGCCAACTTATTTCTTGATGACCATTGCGAAATTCTGCTGAGATCACTATTAATCAAATTTGAAACTTCACCAGCAGAATGGTCTGCACAGTCGAAATATAGTTGGACATCATCGGCAAACAGGTGAATACGACAGTGCTTGACTATGTTGGGGAGATCATTAATATAGAGTGAAAATAGTATGGGGCCTAGTATGGATCCTTGACGGACCCCGGATTTTATGGGAAGGAAAGTTGAAAATTATCCATTGGAAAAAACTGTTTGTACTCGTCCGCTCAAATAGGATTCGATGAAGTTTGTTGCATGAACGGAAAAACTGAAATGCGTGAGAAGTTTGGAGCACATTATTCTATGAGATATTGTATCGAATGCTTTGGAATAATCTAAAAGTATTAAAACTACTGGTCGGCCGTTATCGATAACGATGCCTATGTCGTCGAGAATTTTAAGCATTGCAGTTTTCGTACTGTGTTTGGGGCGGTAACCAGATTGAAATGGAGTTAAGAATTTATTGAGTTGAACATGGTTACAAATTTGTGCCTTCAGAATTCTTTCGAAAACTTTCGACAAAGCACATAGAATGCTAATAGGTCGAAGGTGTTCAATGCTGTTAAGGTTTTTCTTCTTTTCTATGGGAATTATCTTAGATTGTTTCCAAGCTGATGGAAATTTACTGGTGTATACCATAACGTTAAAAAGGTGTGAAATTGGTTTAACAATCAATGGAGCAACGGCTTTCAAAAAATTTATTGGTAATTCGTCAAGTCCAACAGCATTGGAATGTACATGGAACATGGCCGAGACGACATCCAGTTCACTTATATTGCCAAAGTAGAACGGATTCTGTGGAGGATCTACATTGGGAGAATCGATACTGTTATCACAATTAGAAAAACTAGGAGTGGGTAATGCCAGGGACGTAACCGCGGTGTTGACGTAGGACTAAACTTGGGCATATCATATGACATTCATGGATAATTTGAGCCAATGCACTTTTTGAATGAATGTTTACTGGAAATTTCATGTCGAATGAGATTGCCACATTCACTGATTTTCTAGGACTTGCAAAAACCTTCGGGTTTGTAGATTAATTTGATAAACATTTGCTTATATGAATCACTGGTAAATGTATACAAGAATTGACAGGCGCAAACTCAATTCAAGTTATTAAATGGAACTTTCTAATTCAATTCTTTCTCCTTTATGTTTTCATCCTAAAAAGAACGGTTTGTAGATAACTATGTTTGGTGATACCAGACGAGAATCCTTGCTAACGATTCTAACCTTGCCCGAATTCGCTTCTACTGCGTACATACACGAACATTCCCCTTTTGCAGCTCACATCGAATGAGCATTGTATGTCGGAATGCGATCTCTTTTATAAACTTCTTAGTGCAGATGGTAGTCCATCCCTTTGTGCGACAAATGAAAATATTTTCATCATTCGTTTTGGCGTGGCATTCGCTTAGTAGCAGGGTTGCCACATTCACTAATGTTCTAGAAAGATTTGCATTGTAGATTAATTCGATAAACATTGGTTTATATGTGTCATTGATAAAGTACAGCAGACTTGACAGGCGCAAACTCAATGCAAGTTATTAAATGGAACTTTCTAATTCAATTCTTTCTCCTTTATGTTTTCATCCTAAAAAGAACGGTTTGTAGATAACTATGTTTGGTGATACCAGACGAGAATCCTTGCTAACGATTCGAACCTTGCCCGAATTCGCTTCTACTGCGTACATACACGAACATTCCCCTTTCGCAGCTCACATCGAATGAGCATTGTATGTCGGAATGCGATCTCTTTTATAAACTTCTTAGTGCAGATGGTAGTCCATCCCTTTGTGCGACAAATGAAAATATTTTCATCATTCGTTTTGGCGTGGCATTCGCTTAGTAGCAGGGTTGCCACATTCACTAATGTTCTAGAAAGATTTGCATTGTAGATTAATTCGATAAACATTGGTTTATATGTGTCATTGATAAAGTACAGCAGACTTGACAGGCGCAAACTCAATGCAAGTTATTAAATGGAACTTTCTAATTCAATTCTTTCTCCATTATGTTTTCATCCTAAAAAGAACGGTTTGTAGATAACTATGTTTGGTGATACCAGACGAGAATCCTTGCTAACGATTCGAACCTTGCCCGAATTCGCTTCTGCTGCGTACATACACGAACATTCCCCTTTCGCAGCTCACATCGAATGAGCATTGTATGTCGGAATGCGATCTCTTTTATAAACTTCTTAGTGCAGATGGTAGTCCATCCCTTTGTGCGACAAATGAAAATATTTTCATCATTCTTTTTGGCGTGGCATTCGCTTAGTAGCAGGGTTTCCACATTCACTAATGTTCTAGAAAGATTTGCAAAAACCACCATTCAAAGCACGGCTAATTAATGCTTTTACAAAATCATTTCTATCAAAATTTACGGTAAAATCTACGGAATCTACTACACAATTGTTTTAATTATTTCCCAACACATCGCGCAAAAATCTGTTCCGTACAGCACAGCGCAAATAATTGACGTTGGAAAACAAATCGGCAACTTCAGCTGCCAAACACTTAGAAACGATCGAAGCATTTTTCCGTTAATATCACTTTTCTGACTCAAATTGTTGTAGGTATTTTATTGCTTCCGTCCAATTGGTCAGTTTATTGGTTTTATCGCACATTTTTCGGATATTATTATAGAAAATAACTAACCCGATAAGAGGGAAGTTATTTTCCAAAGCACGAAATGGAAATTTCAATTGTAATTCTTCTGAGAACGATTTTGTGGTCCTAATAAGGACCGTTTGTTGTGAATATCATTTCGCCGTTTCCCGCTCGGCATGATGATTATTCGCTTGGCATGGATAGCGCACAGATTGGTATTTTCCAACAAACTAACCAGGCAGGCCTCGCTGGCTTCTTAAAGGGCCATTACGGCTGAGCTCCGGAAGAGTAGGTTTTGAAATTCTGTGCAATCTCACGGACCAGGCACTGGAAGAGCAGCTTGCGAATTAGTAACTCTGTCCACTTCTGAGAGCAATGAATTTCACGCAGGGCGACGACTGTTCTTGGTTGGCAGCGATAAGGCAGTAGCTATGATTTGGTTGGTGGTCAAAATGCAGCTTCTCGTTGAGCAGCACACGTACGTGTGTTCTGCTCTGTGGCTTACACACGTCTGGCTTTAAGAAAAACTGTGACACCCATATTTATAGGTTTTAGCATTAATGTTGATTCGCATTAAAAGTAGTTTTTGAACTTTTTAAACAAGTTTTACATAGCAAACAAGGTATCAATAGCAAGCGTTGAACGTTTTCCTTTCGATTTATGAAACAAAATTAGTAATTCCTTTAGTAGGAGAAAAGTTATTAGAGTTCAAAGTGTACGTAACGCATCCGTTTTGAAAATTTTGAAATGACACCCAGTATAGTAAAGAAAGACGTAAGTCCTACGTCAAAATTATTGGCGAATGAATGGTTAATATCTTCTACTGGAAAGTTATGTAACGTTTTGGAATTTTTCTGCCCAACCCCAATATTTTTAAGTTTTTTCCACATCTCGCTAGTCGATGTAATAGTGGCGAAATGATTTTCAAAGTACGATTCTTTAGCTCTACGTACATGCTTGTTAACAAGGTTACGTAGACGTTTGTACACATTATGATCATTCATATCATTAGTCGTTTTCCATTTTTTGTATGCAATATCACGATCGATCATTACTCTGCGAATGGATTCTGTGAACCACGGATTTTTCTTTGGAGTAGGGTAAAAAGTACGAATGGGCACGTAGTCGTCATGAATTTTTTTCATCACGGAATTGAAAAAATTCAACAGGTCATCTGAGTCACTTTCTCTATAAAAATTGGTCCAATCGACAGAATAAAAAGCACTCGTCAGTCCCGGAATATCGATGGACACATAATCGCGATATTGTACTATGCTAGGAGTAAGGTTTATATCAAAATCGAGCGAGGCAAATATGACATCGTGATTTGATAAAACTGGAGCTTCTACCTGGTTGAAGAGTAATGTTTTGGAAACATCATTGGAGATAATCAAATCAAGCTGGGATGAACCGTTTCTGTGGAAATGTGTAGGTTCATTTCCAAGACTTGACATAGAATACATGGACAGTAGATTTGTCAACCTTGTTGTTTTATTACCTGTAAGATCCATCAGATTTGTGTTGAAATCCCCAAGAAGGTAAATGTATTTGTAATTCATCCCATGACTTGATAGTATGTCATCTAATACATCGCAGCAATCCGCATCCGGTGGATTGTAAAATGTAACCAGTAGAATTTTGTTTTCATTAATAATTATTTCTATCGCAATGAACTCGGTGTAAGCAGAACCAACTGTACCAGTGGACTTGTCGATTACATTATATTTTAAGTTATTTTTTAAGTAAATCAATAATCCTCCTCCCAATCTACCCTTTCTATCATGCCGCACGATGTTGTACCTTTCAACCGCAATAACATTATCGTTCGTTTTGTCGTTCAACCACGTCTCATTAATACAAGCTACATCCACCTTTGATAACTCAATTATATGGCGTAATTCATCTAGTTTGCAGAGCTTACGGGCGCAAATACTTTGGCTATTCATACAACATACTGACAACTTATCAGGTAGCAAGGCAGAACGCATAACAGTAGCAGGTAAAGACCAGCTCGTAGAGGTATGCCCTAAGGCATTGTCAGCCATTAAAGGAGTTAACAAAAGCAACCATTAAGAGAAAAAGTAAATTGAGCACATTCTTATTATCTAAAACATTTAAAATAAACAAATTCAAAACAATCATTCTTCAAATTTCAAATAGGCGACGCAAACTGTTCCGCATTTTTAATTTAACACATGTGTATAGTCACCGGTGTCGGTAGCGCACTCGTGATCAGCACCAAAAGAGTATTCATCAGCCGGCCTCAATCCAATAACAAGTAACAGCAACAGCAACAGCAACAGCAACGGCAACAGCAGCTAGCAATAGCAGCAACCACTCGAACAGACTTTCAGGAAGGAATCATAGGATTGCACGGGACGGGTGTGGAAGGAAAAAGAAAAACAAAATCAGGATAGGGTTAAATTTGTTGAGTTAGACTATTCAATTCGTATTCCGATGACACAGCTATCTCTCGATCATTCAGGGTTTTCTTGACGAAGACGATTCCGTTTCGGGTAAAAACATTTCCAATTTTTCCGGCCTTTTTCAATTGCAGTGCTTTAGACCTCAAATCCCTTGCAGCCGGTGGTAAATTTTCATTGATAAATATGCGTTTGTTTACGGCGAATCCAATCTCAGAGAGAGACAAGGAGCGGGAGCGTAGGTAACGAGCATAGAAATCGTTTCTCTGGACTGTGATCGCGAATTGTATTAGCAGAGCATACACTTTACCAGCAACTGGATCTCCTTTAACTAGCCGTCGTATATCGACGAGAGGAAAATTGTTTTGTTTTCACTATACCCTAGTGAAATGCACCAAGTGCGGAAGTAATCGGACAGATTCGCTCCATGCACAAATGGAATTCCTGTGACGATGAGATCATTCGTTCGCGTGAGACGGTCCATAGCGATCGTGCAATCCGTTTTGTTTTTCTCAATCGATGCGGTGAGTTCTTTGAATGTTGTGTTGTTTTCCTCTCGTAACTTGTCGAAATCACGAGTTATATCATCTCTCAGCTTCTCCATTTGGGTAGTGAGAGCGTTACCCAAGTTTTCGATGTCTTGTTTAGAGCTTCGCTGATAGGTGGAGAACTGAGATCTCATGAGGTTAGCGAGTTCGGTGTTACTCATGTCGTTAGTAGGGGTACGACTAGACTTTGAAACTGAGTTTCCACGAAGCCGTTTGGGAGCACTATCTTCATCTGACATGGTGAGTTGATGACTAAAGCGCGAATCACCGATATAAACCACTGTTCACACTGCTCGAATATAGCGTTGTTGTTGGTACAGCTCCAGAGCGAATAATTGCAGAAATATTTTTTCCTATTTGGCTTCAGTCCGTGGTTTTCAAAACAGGATAACACTGTCACTGATAAAGCGGTACAAATTTTTTACACTGGCGAAAGTGGGTGACAACCCGATGGATAATAACCGCGTAATTACAACTTGCGTCGCGACAATCGATCTACGTACACATCATTCTACCACAGACAGACAGACTTATACTATCCATTGTTCACACAGCAGAATATACGAGGCTGTGGTGAGTTGGGCACGTCCTCAAAGTCGCGGACGACAAACGGGTAAAATGGTTCCCGAAACTAATCAGACTGGCACAAGTAGTCACAACGAGCAAGGTAGGTCGATCACGATGGAGGGAACCTGAGGAGTACTCGTGCTCTGCGAAGCTGGGGACAAACGGCAGTTAACGGAGTGAGCTAGAGACGACATATTGATATAGCAAAGGTTATTTTAGACTGATTGGTACGGTAGGTAACAAGAGAGTTAAAGGGGTTAGTGCAAAGATTTCGCCGTTATCAAAAAATAATTGCAATTGTAAGTGTTGGAAATCCCCAAAAGTTTGGAAACCATATTGAAATTAAATAAAACGCCGTACAGCGTGTGGGATATATTTGCCACAATTAGACAGTGTTAATATAAACATAAGAAAAAAATTAACATCAAATTTACTCTCAATTGCAGCAGTAAGAATCCAATTTGTCTGGTTCTTTATTTGTGACACATAAACTGCACTTTTATTCTTCCTTTTGGTAACTATCAAAAATAGTTAAGCTAATAATAAAGAATTTTTTAAAAACAATTTTCGCTGGCATTTGCTAAGATCGTTAAGTTTGAGGTTCAGGTTCAGATATATATTGTTGTGTTCCGTCAGATCCGTCGTAGGGGAAAGAGGGTAACAGTGGAACTATGAAAACAATACGTTTTCATAGTTCCACTGTTACCCTCTTTCCCCTACTTATGATCATCAACACTCTTAATCTTTTACAGTCGCCAAAACAATATGAGTTCAAACGTTTCACACGAACTTAACGTTTATCGCAATTAATGAACGATGATAATCACTAATAGATAATTATGTTGAGCAGCATTTGCCGCCCCCAAATTTTGCCGCTCGGGGCGGCTGCCCCCTTCGCCCCCCCCTTAGCGCCGCCGCTGCTAGTTCCAGCTGTAGAGAAGCGTCAACAAGTGAACGCTATATACTTTGATTTCGCAAAAGCATTCGACAAGGTGCCCCACAACATTGCTGTTTTGAAGCTGGAGCGACTAGGCTTTCCAGAGTGGGTTACCAGATGGCTGCATTCTTACCTTTCACAACGATCCGCCTTCGTTAGAATTGGCACTACATGCTCAAGCGCATTCGTAACGCCAACCGGTGTGCCTCAAGGAAGTCACCTAGGGCCACTGATCTTTCTCCTAATCATCAACGACCTCTGCACCCGCATCAACTCTGAAAAACTGCTCTATGCTGATGATCTGAAAATCTTTCGTTCAATTGCTTCAGCACTCGACTCTGCTGTGCTCCAAGACGATATAGTCAATATAGAGGAATGGTGCTTGCTGAACGGTATGCATATCAACATTGATAAATGTAAGATGAAAAGTTTCGGCAAATATAAGGCGATAAATATCGAACGGGGGGATTCTATCCATGACCTGGGAGTGTTATTCGACAGAAAACTTCGTTTCGCCGACCACATCACTGCAACAAAGGTGAAGGCTTTTGCAACATTGGGTTTTCTAAAACGGAACGCTCTCGATTTTGTGGATTTCTACGCACTGAAATCTTTATACTGCGCACTGGTCCCGAACACTTTGGAGTATGCCGGACAAGTATGGGCGCCATACAACGCCGTTCAAAGTAGCCGACTGGAGCGCGTTCAGAGAAGTTTTGTACGATTTGCTCTCAGAAAATTGCCTTGGAACCACTCTATCCGTCTTCCGCCGTATAATAATAGATGCATGTTGCTAGATTTGCCAACGCTGGAGTCTCGCCTCACGTTCATGCAAAGAATGTTCATTTTTGATATGCTGTCGAACAATATTGACTGTCCCGACATTCAAGTCTTTGACAACGGAAATTCGCAAAGTTATCAGTATTCTATAATCAAAAATTCACAAACTTTAGAACAGAATACTGACTAAGTCCCGAAATACGTCCAAAGTCGTCAACCTGAACTGATACTGTGTAATGTGCCAAGTCCAAATACATTACTTGGATTAGTAATGTGCCAAGTCCAACTACATATTTGGAATGACTACAAATACAAAAAAAAACAAGCTTACAAGAACATTTTCTCAGCTTTCCCAGTCCCTGTCTGGCGCCGCCAATGATCAAACCCTTCGTGTTAAACAATTATGCGCCTTCATTCGACATGCAAAGCTTGATCAATTCCCTGATACGCCAACTGACAAAAGATTCACTGTTCCAGCACCCATAAATCGCCCGCTAAATCACGAACCACGGCTCTAAACCTTTCCATTTAGACGCAACAAACTCGAGTCCTTCCTTCGTCGTCGTCGTCATCGTCGTCGCCGGACCATCCTCGCGGGAGATCGTGTGCAATTTCTTCCGTTCTGCAGCCTTCTATAATATGTAACTGAACTGGAGCCGCGCGATCGGTTTCACTAGGCATCAAGAATCCAGCCCCGCCCGCCGATATCTCGCTATAGAAAAAAAATGGTAGTGCAATTCTCTCCCGCCGGGGGCTCTTCACGCTGAGCCGAATCGCTGCATGCCCATAGCCAACCGAACCTGGCCGACAATTTAGCTGCCGGGTCCAAACGCCTCTGCTGGACTCTGGCTGCTCTTGTGCAGCAGCAGCAGCCGTAGTAGACCAGGCCCGGCCCGTCCCGGCCGAAGACAATTCATTCAATTTGTTTGCTATTTTATTAGGCTTTAAATTATTCAATTCTTGTGTTTCAACATCTTGTAGCGCGCAGTGTTTACGTTTGTTTATAAATATGTATATATTTAATGAAACAATTGCGGCTGCGATCTCGGCGGATTGCCAGTAACCAGCATCCGGCCGTAGTTGGAAGTGAGAGGAACTGCTGGAGGAGAATTGTAATTGAGTTAAAATGGAAAACCAAGAGGCCCCGCACGCATCGGGTTTGGGGCGGAAGAAGGACGGGCGCGTAGATCTTGAAGATGCAACCTCACCGTTCGCGTTCGCTAGCCAAGCCAGCCAGCCGTTTGTTCTTTATGCAGATGATCAGAGTTTCGCACAGTCGGAACTATACACAGAAGAATGGCACTGCGCTGCCGTAAAGAAGGAGAAAAATTTGCAAATTATGTTGTTAAATTATAGGAAAATCATCGGTAATTAGAATTTTTCACAGCTAGATTCTCCGGCAGTTGGGTGGGATAGGACCATCGTATCATCGCCCCCCGCTTTGCGACTAATAATTGGACTTTGTGGGGCAGCGCAGCGGATTAGTACTTGCACTTGGTGCCTTTCCAGCCGCGATGCACTTGTCAAGCTGTGGAAGGGCCGAGTCGAGTAGGAGGCAGGAGGTTTCTCTAGTTGAAAGGTGTTAAAATTGGTACGTGTTTTGAAGTGAGATGGGAAAATGGCTCGGTTGGTAGGGGCAGGGTGAAGTCAAACTATGACTGTACAACGAGCTCTGGGAATTGAAGTCGGTTCTGTCGTCGTTTCACTGCAGACCGGTCCGATGCTGGTTATTGGTGGTGATGAGAAGCTGAAAGGCGAAGGAAATAATTAGTGATGACACCGGTGTAAATTAGATTACGGAGTGGAAACTGGCATAAAATGACAACGGTGATGTGTTAGAAGTTTTAGCATAGCTTAAGTATAGAATGTCAATAGTGCGATTCACTGAATATGTGAATACGTACAGTGAAACAACGAATTGATGTTTGGAAGTAGCAAATTGGCCTCATATAGAACTTTGAAAAAAAAATTAAGCAATCTTTTAAAGTATTATAAAGAGTGGTTTTATGATTCTTTACAATCACGATTTTTTTGATGACGTATTCAAATTTTGGAACAGTCAATCAAAATGATTTTTCGGTCTAGCAAATGATTCGCAATTTGCTGCCAAAAAATCATATTTTTAAGAAGCTCATTTTTTGTGTATAGGGTATTAAATAAACTAAACTGCCTATTCAGTGTGATGAGCAACTAGAGAAGACCCCTGAAACCCAATTTTATCAGTAAGTCAGTGTATGGTGCAGTTTTTACACGAATGGAATACTGGATTTATTTAATTCAAAATAATACTGGAAACAATATCAACATCACTTGTGAGCAATACCGAAACATGGTTTCCACATGTTGATACAGAAGATTAGGAAGGGCTTTTGTCTAAATAAGATGGGACAATAAATCATACGGCCGTTGCAACCATCGATTTATTGAAGACGATGTTCGATAGACGAATCTTACCGAAGAACGATAATGTCGATTGGTTGCCTCGTTCTTGCGACAATCGGCAACTGATGAGCCACAGTACATGCGTTATTCACGAAATGTCTCCTGTGTAGATCCGTGCGCCGCCACCGGTAAATTTTAACAAACGCTGACGCCGCTGGCGCGCCGCCAGCTCTTTTTTCCCACGCCGACAATTCACGAACTCGAAAATCGTTGACTCATAACTTTAGCCACAAATCTAGGAACATTGTCTAAGGTTCGAATATACGACATTAACTGATTCATGATTTATTACATATTGATCTTTCTTTGGTATTAGTGGTTGTGAATTAGATCACAAAATTAACAAAATCTTGATATTTTCTCGAAAATATCAAGATACGAAAATCGTTGCACATCGTTCAATAGGGGAACATGGGGAGACTTGACCAAGCGCAAAATTCTATTTTCGGCTATGGCGTCTTCTATTCGATTCTTAATTTTTTTTCAAAAATATTTTTATACTTGTTTCGACCCTTAAGGTAATTTTGAAAGTTTGGAGTAAAAAATCCTTTCCTTGCAGAAAATATTACGTGATTAATGAATTTGCATTAAATGATGTAATTTTTTATCAAACTTTGTATGGACATATCTACTCGACTACTAATTACTATTAAAGGACTAATATACCATCTTAATCCTTGTGAAGCAGTTAAATGATTTTACATAAACTGAAACATTGGAATAGTTATTACTAGAATTCGCATGAAATTGAACGCAATAACTAATGTTGGGGAGACTTAACCAAGATTTTATGGGGAGACTTGACCAAGTGGCGATCAGCTGAAGAAAGATACAAAATTCCTAATATTTATTATGCTTTGATATCTACTGTTAATGTTAATCACGCCATAAAAAAATCCCACCCCAAACATAAGACTTTATATTTTAAAATTTGTAAGCAAAGTTAGCAATAGTAGGACTGATTTCGTGACGTGTGAACATGCAATGCCAGCAGTACAGTTAATCCTTAAAAAGAAATGCATTTAAAAAAATCAAAATTTATCAAATGCAACTCTTTTATATTTTTTATTGCTACCTAAGGATCTCGACAATAGGGAAAAAAATAATTACAGTATGTTTTATGTCATTATTTTTTGTTATGATTTTTCAAAATTCTCTTGGTCAAGTCTCCCCACGCCTTGGTCAAGTCTCCCCGCAATGGGGAGACTTGACCAGAAAAAACGATCACAGAAAAACTTTTGTAACTTTTCAAAAATTAAATTAAAAATTTTGCAAAAAATCATGAAGACGCGCAATAACTTTGCGCATTATATCTGAATGATTTTTGGGGGATTGAAGGCTTTTTTAGAGATTTATGCAGTTTTAGCTGAAAACCTGGTCAAGTCTCCCCATGTTCCCCTACTTGACTTTTTTAGTCAATAAAGTTAATAAAAATCAATATATCATCAAGTTATGAAATAGAATCATAAGAATATTGAACATATTCAGACACAACCACCTACTAAACATTTGAGTATAATGCCATCTTTGTTCTTCGCGGGAACAAGTTTTGTGAAAACACAAATTATTTTCAATACGAGATTTATTTATCATTGATTGAATCGCAACCTATTTTAAAAAAAATTTCTCGAAGAATAGTTGGGCAGAATGATTGGCTTTTCGTGACGCTGGTGCACTGATGTGGCGATGCAGAGGGTAAGATTTCTTTTCTCATAGATTATTGATCATGTGATCTAGCCCCACTCAGGAAAGATTTTCAGTGTCAGTTGCATCAGCCCCGGTATCACAAATAAATAAGACGTAACACGAGATGTATTTTCATAACTCGTAGTTGTCTACGGTCGATTTAAATCACAAAAAAAGTGCCATATCAGCGAGCGTGGCGTTAGTGAAGAGATTTTGACACAGAGCTTCTAAACAAATCAGGTTATCCTATATGTACATTGTGATTCAGTGGTGATACAGAATACAATCCAATAGATAACTCATTTTCGACAAAAAACCATATGGGACTCTCATGCTTTTATGGGCAGTAAATGCGTTACTTAGTTTCCGCACCCACCCGAAAACGTTACCGTCGTTTTAATCTCATGCAAACCAAAACAAAAAAAATGGGCCGGAAATGTGAAATTCATTCTTGTCGAAGTACCCAAGGCGGGAGTTGTTCACAACCATTTCTTAAGTTACAACACGATGCCGATCGGTGAGTAAGCACATAGTAGGATGTTGGTAATTTAATTGATTCGGTGTATCGAATCTTACTAGATGTATGTGATGGTTTCGAATTTGTTGGTTTACGGTACTGAAAAATTCCTCTTCTACAACTTTGTAGAAGACACCTAATCGCTATCTCTATGCGGTAACATGTGGAACTAAAATCTTCTAACAAAAACAAGACTCGTATCATTTACTATCATTCTTTCTATTGCTATTAGTAAACCTAACCATTATTTCACAAAAATGTTTAGTTTGTGGGAATCGATACACAACCATGCACTGCTAGGCCCCATGCAAAACTGACTCAGACATCACTTCGCTAAAAGTTTAATAACTTCTTTCAACAAAGCAGGATTGACTAGCAGTCTTCGACAAAGTTGTAGACGATTAAATTATCTTTCTTATTTTTACTTATAGTCATAATACGATGTACGCAGTGCCACCTAGCGGTGAAAATGCGAGCTAGTGAGTTTTCGCCATGCAAATTGTCAAAAAATCCCATACAATCTTCAGGCACGTTAGTCCGGTAGCTAAACTTGTCCGATTTGCTTCAAATTTGGAGCAAGTACTCCTGGTGGGACTAGGAACCGACTCAGGGGTGGGCCAACAGGGGTCATTTTTTTCTTGTCACTCTAGTATGTACACTAGCTTTACCAATGAGTTGTATTTATCAATAAGGGTGTCCAGACTCCGATTTAGCTCAATTTTTTCGTTTTTTAAATCCTCAAAGTCATGTTTGAAAGATTTAAATTGCTAATGCGGTTTGGCCTAAGATAACGGTGTGCTGTTTACGGTTATAGTATGTAGGCTAGAGTGACAGGAAAAAAATGACCCCTATCGGCCCACCCCTGAGTCGATTCCTAGTCCCACAAGGAGTACTTGTTCCAAATTTTAAGTGAATCGGACAAGTCTAGCTACCGGACCAACGTGCCTCAAGTTTGTATGAGATTTTTCGACAATTTGCATGGAGAAAACCCACTAACTCGCATTTTTGCCGCTAGATAGCACTGTATGCATCGTATTATCACTGTAAGTGAAAGCAAGAAAGATAATTTAATCGTCTACAACTTTGTCGAAGACAGCTAGTCAATCCGGCATTTTTAAAAGAAGTTATTAAACTGAGTCAGTTTTCTATGAAGCCTAGCAGTGCATGGTTGTGTATCAGTACTCGATTCCCACGAACTAAACATTTTTGTGAAATAAACGTTAGATTTAGCTCAATAGTATGTTCAGAAGAGTTGTAGTAAATAATACGAGTCATGTTTTGGTTAGAAAAATTTAGTTCCACATTGTACCGCATAGAGGGCGCCAACACTATCTTTTCCACGGAAAGAGATAGATATTAGGTATCTTCTACAAAGTTCTAGAGCAGGCATTTTTCAATAATTCTTCCGAACATTTCGATATTCTATCTCTCTTCTATGAAAAGTTAGTGTTGGCGCCCTCTATGCAGTCACAGTTGGAACTAAAATTTTTCAGCCAAACCACAACTAGGCCCCATGCAAAGCTGACTCAGACATCGCTTCGTTAAAAGTTTAATAACTTCTTTTAAAAAAAGCCGGATTCACTAGCAGTCTTCGACAAAGTTGTAAGCAATTAAATTATCTTTCTTATTTTTACTTACAGTGATAATACGATGCATATAGTGCAATCTAACGGCAAAAATGCGAGTTAGTGGGTTTCCTCCATGTAAATTGTCGAAAAATCCCATACAATCTTCAGGAGCGTTGGTCCGGTAGCTAGACTTGTCCGATTTGCTTCAAATTTGGTGCAAGTACTCCTGGTGGCACTAGTAATCGAATCAGGGGTGGGCCGATTGAGTTTTCAAAAATTCATTATTTTTCTGGGCAGTCTAATGTAGGCTTTTCTTAGCTGCTTTTGCACAAAGTTTTCCATGGTGCAGTGTCTTTTTATAGAACTTGCACGTAGGAATCTACAATGGTTGCGTAACCAGTACTGTCTGATGAAACGTTCCATTTTTGGGGTGATCCACATAAAATGGTTACGTATGAAAAAGTTGGTTTGTACGGAAGCAATCTCACCACAAGAACAACGTTAGGGACACCCGGGAAATGCGAAATTACTGTTCTTATGGAAGCCACTTCTCCGTATCTTGACATAAATTTGTTAATCACCATGTCAGTGGCGTGTGGAGATAATTCGTATAAGCACATCTTTCTAGAGCCCTTGCCTCTAGCATTGTTATATGGTAAAACATAATCATGACCACATCAACCGAGCACAGCACTTTTTTGGTTCCATTTGGGATCCCAAACAACTGTGCAAATTTTGGGGTCGATTGGTTTTGACCCGGCGTAGCGCATTGCGATTAAAATTTATATAGAAATTAGTATAGGAAAACCTACTTTTTTGCATTTACAATTCTACAGACTACAATTCTTCTTCCAGTATGCCAAAAATTATATGAAAGTGTAGTCCATGATATGCTGAACAACTCTGCCGAAGGGTACATGGTGGTAGAATATCTCTAAAACAAGTTATAGCTGCTCAAGGTTCGATAGATCGAATTAAATGACAAAAATCTTTATTTTGCCAACACTGCAAGGGTACCGACGATATTTCATATAGCATACCAAAATATCACCATATATTTTAGATTTACCACATTAGTATGTTAGGATGAATTATACAAAAGCCTTAGCTCAATTTCATGGGCGTATGTAGTTTAGTAATAGGACGTAGTGACGGAAGAGGGGGGAGGGCTTTTATATATTGAAATTTTAACTGAAATAACAGAAATACTGTCGAGTAGGAATGTTTAGATGAATTATTTTAAATCATTTGCACAATGTTTTATTCATAAAAGTAACGATAAACGAACGTATTCCTGTGCATTGACTTATATACATAGAAGTAAAGTTATAGACCGAATCAACTGATATCGAGTGAACTGAGTGACGATTACAAGTAGAAAGTGGCCTATTATTGTCAAACTGTAGTCCTGTTTACTTTTCGAGACGTTCCTTAAGATCTATTGTTGAAAGTACAAATGGAACTAAAGATGGCCAATGTTTACACCCTGCAATTTCATCATGTTAGACATAGCGTGCTGATTATGTTTTAAACCAAGCAGAAGTGTTTGTATCCGCTCAGTGTTAAAATAAAAAATCTAAATCCCTCCTGGGGTTGTAAGTATTATTCCTGCTATTGTAGCACGTGCAGATCGTTCAGCATCCTTCCAGGGGTGCAGAATGCTCTGCTGTAATTGTTTTGTGTCGTTACCCAAGTAACCATAAGCACTAATTTAAAACTCTAGATAAGCTATAAGTTAGCATTTACATTGCTAAATAGCCGTATACTAGTATTTTTAATACTTCAATGCACCTAAAATGTAAAGCATTGAAGCTAGTACTATATCGACATACAGAATATAGACATCGTGATAAAAAGTTTTTGAAGATAAATACTATGAAGCTTTAGTAGACAACTCTAAGTGCTAATATAGAATCTTCTTATAGCGCTTTGAGATACCGAACAATAACAAATATACGTATGCGTATTCCAATAGTCCCCTAAACTGTGTGACTATGACTTCATGTAATAAACGATGATGCTATAAACTTAAAATCAAAATGTAAATTCAGAACGATTTTTAGAAAAATGCGTAATTTCAACCAAACATCTAGGTAGAGTTTGGATTAAACCAAGTATACATGCAAATCTTCTCACAGATCAGTGATTACACGCGTATACCAAATTGAGACGAGGTTTTCAACTGCGGATCGAGTCCCATTTCTATAGGTACTAAATAGTTAATTTAAACAGTCGGCATGTCAAACGAAAGATGAGAGGAAAGGTGGTTACGTTATCGATTTTTTTCATTTGCTGTGTCGATAAAGAAGGGAAGAGTTATTTAAAAAAACACGGCTCTATGTTAACATTGCTGACAGCCACTAAGGTGTTTCTGAACTAGCTCTATTCTGGCACGCTATTTCGCCTTTTCCAACACTAGGTGTGCTTTAATGATCTCTATAGAACTGTGAAGCCGTGAAGAATATGTTTTGTATACGAATATAGAACATATCTAAAGCCATTAAACAATGCTTCGTGGTGTCATGGGTATATTCCTTACCCCTAATCTTACCACTTCCCCAATCCTTCCCATCAGGGAAATCATGAAAAGACGATTCATGGTAAGGCACATATCTCCGATCAACATGGGGAACGTGCCATTTGAGCTAGACGCTGCTGATTTCTGATTCCTAAGTACCCGAAAATTGAAGAACTCGTAGTTATGGCAATTTTTTCCGAATTGGATACCACGGAATAAGAAGCCGTCGAAATTCTCCTGTCTGGCACGCTATCTGTAGATGTGGCAATATGAGTCAACCGGAGTCTAATAGAAACCACGGACTAACACGGAGATACTAACTCATACTGAATTAGAGAGTTTAGGTTTAAAAGGGTCCGACAGTAATACAAGCCTTGGGCCCGTCGCGGCTCTCGACGGCCCCGGCCTGGGCTGTGGAAGGGAGCAGTAGGGTTACCGACACAAGAGCGTATATCCTGCAGGATGCTCCAGTGAAGTTAGACGTACGATTGTATAACGAATGTTCCGTTAGAACATTTCCGAGAGATTATCATCGACATCACGTTCTGCAGTTCTTCACGAACATGGACAAAATCATTTTGTCGAGGCACTTCTGCCAGACAACGGGACCGAGTATGTGGATGCGGCTGATCTAACAAGAAGGATTGTGGCGGCTTGTGACGCCATAATGCCGCGAAAACTGGAACCACGCAATAAACGGCGTCCAGCTTACTGGTGGAACGAGACGCTTAGAGCAGTATCGGAGTCACATAGAGAGGAGTGCAAGACAGCGTTTCGGGCTGTTAGGTCCGCTTTAAAACGGGAGATCAAATTTTGCAAGTCGGGTTGCCACAGGGAGTTAAGTAGATGCCAATCCCTGGAGCTACGCGTACCGAGTTGTGATGGGTCGTCGACGCCAGCCGAAATGTGCCCGGGCAAGCTGTAGACAATCCAATTACCTGGACATCGACACCGTACGGCTAAGAAGAAGAAATAAACACGGACGATCGGTTAGTGACTGACGATGAGCTTGCAGAATCATTGACGCGCCTGAAATCAAAGAAAGCCCTCGGTCTGGATGGAATACCAAACGTGGTGCTGTAAGCTGCGTTTCTGACATGTCCGGACATGTTCAGGATGGTGCTGAAGAAGTCTTTGAATAAAGGCAGTTTCCCAGAAATAAGAAAGGTTTTTCTGTCAAAGTCAGGAAAGCCACCGGGCGATCCGGCCTCGTATAGGCATGTATGTTTGCAGGATACACTCGGAAAACTCCTGGAATGACCATCCTTAACAGGTTGACGAAATGCACGGAAGGTGAGCGCGGACTGTCCAAGATGCAGTTCGGATTCCGCAAATGAGCATCGACTGTGGATGCAATTCGGACAGTGCTTGAGATTTCTGAGAAGGCATCGTAACAGAAGCGAAGTGGAGATTGAAACTGCGTTTACGATAGATGTAAAGAATGTGATTAACGACAGCTGGGTAGCCACCTGCTGCACAGAATGAGGGTTCCCGACTATTTATGCCGGATCGTGAAGAGGTACAGGTATCAGAGCAGAGTGCTGTTGTATGATACGATCGAAGGGCAGAACTCAATGCGAGTCACAGCGGGCATTCCTTAGGGCTCCATTCTAGGTCCAACACTTTGAAACGGGATGTACTATGGGGTCTTGACACTGTGACTGCCCAGGAAAGTGAAAATCGTGGGTTTTGCGGACGATGTGTCACTAACGGTGATTGGTGATATACTTGTAGAAGTGCAGGTGTCGAAGACGGAGACAATAGACGCGTTTGAGAACTGGATGAAGGGGGTTAAGCTGCAAATAGCTCATCACAAGACGGAAGTGTTGTTGGTCAGTAACTGCAAAACAGTCCAGCTGATGTAGATCGACGTCGGAGGTTACGTGATTTCATGCACTGAAGCAATTGGGAGTGATAATCGGCGACAGGTTGAGCTTCAACAACCAGATCGACTACGCCCGCAAAAAGTCGACGGCAACGAGTACAATAGTGAGTCGTCTACTACCTAGTGTTTCGGCATCAATGTTGCGATATAGTACTCTTGCTTGCGGCGCTGTAAACTAAGTGGAACCGTTAAAAGCTGAACAGGGCATTCCGGCTAATGGCCGTGCGATTCGCGAGCGCTTACAGAATAATGTCGTCGGAAGCAGTATGGGTTATCGCCGGAATGATCCCATCTGCATCGCCCTGGTGGAGGATATCACAATATGATATCACATACATACACAACATACATACATTGTCCCAATTTGTCGAGCTGAATCGATGGATATATAAAACTCTGTTCTCCGGGTTTCCGGGAAAAATTTCAAAATTTGAGCGAATTCTATACATTTATTATGTGGGAAATGTAAAAATGTTTCTAAACATTGTAATCGCGAGAAATCAGAAATCAAATTGCTAGGCTTAAAAGTTTAATATTAAGGAGTTTGTGATAGAAAACGACCCATGAAACGATAGCTATAAGCAACATAGAAAAGATTAGTTATTGCATTTACGTTTCGACTTCGTCTCATCAGAATCCGACACTAACTTGGTGACAGGACTAAGCTAGCGCCAAATTGAGACTGGCTCTAAAAGACGAAAACACTATTCGTGTTTCTGGGCAAAGCCCTAGTCCTGCGTGATATCCCGCAAGAACATAAGCTATTTTTAAGCCAACGGGAATATATGATATCGAAACTTGGTTTGGCTTAGCAAGCCAATGCACTATGCTACATTTTTCCTTATTGGTGAAAACTATGTTTTCTCCATTGAGGTGAAAATTGTTTAAAACCATATTAGCCCGAGAAGAGCACAAAACCTATAATAAAATAATTTTTTTTCGCTCTTTGGAGCTAGGGTCAATCCGGCGCCAGCTTGGTCCTGTCACTAAGTTAGTGTCGGATTCTGATGAGACGTAGTCGAAACGCAAAATCCATTACAAATTTAATTATAGGTTTTGTGCTCTTCACGTGCAAGGATGGTTTTAAACAATTTTCTCCTCGATGGAGAAACAATAGTTTTTACCCAAATTTTTCTCCACTAAGGAGAAATCCAACATAGTGCATAAAAAAGATGTTTTCAGCAGAATTTATGGAAATGTGCTTCTCTACAACTTTCTCGAAGAACTACACTATCTAGTTTAAAAGTTAGATTTTATTAGCCTACTATGATCAATTTCTTAAAAAAAGGAATATCGCCAAATGTGGTGCTTTTTATATACACAAACATTGTAGAGCATGTTAATTCGCAAATACGGATATCTTTAGCCCCATCCAATTATGTTCCTCAAAAGTATGTCTTGAACCACTGTGCACCTCTTCAAACTCCAATTGAGCAGTAATTTGTCAACTTCTGCCGATTCCTGATGGTGACACGGAGGACCCACCAAGATCGTCTGCTGCTTAACATACCAACCCCCGTGTAGTCACGACTTTAATCACCTTGTCCTCTGTTCGAAGCATGCACACCGCGTTGCTCCCAACTCGGCCAAAGAACACCAACGAAATCAACCCCATCAATCTTCAATTTGTTCACTACTGTGACAGTGGTCAGTTTTGTCGCGCGCTCGCGTGTGTCTCAAATTACATCACGAGAGCTTGATTTCATCGCTCAATGCGGACTCGTGTACAATTGACTGCGCACAGAGTGCAGCAGCTACACAAAAAAGAGCAACGAATAACAAAAACAAAACTCGCGACAAGTGACAAAAGGCACATGAGAAATACGAATGGAAAAAAAAATAAATAAGCTGAACCTGCAACAGGCCACAACCTACAACGACGGATCGACCGATTCCAGTTAACGACGACGGGAGAAAGTGAGTGCCAACAGTCCAACAACTCCTTCGCATTTAACCCCTTGGTTACGTGCCCCGTGTCCAACTCCAGACCTTCGAGACGTGCCGTAACACGAAACTTTCAAATAAGGGAAAAAAGTAAACTGACGAAACTGTGACCAGACCTCCAGACATCGATAGCGATTTACAAGCGTCCAACGAGACCTCGAATGAACACCTGCCTGCCCTATACCCCACCCGCCGCTATTCAACCTACACACAAACACACGGACGGCAAACCGCACGGAACCAGGCGGACCTCTTCGTTGACAAATTATTATGTCAGGAAAGACTTTTAATTTAAATGTTGCAAGTGAAACAAAAGAGACAAATAGAATGCTAATGTAACACCATCACCATCGCTTAATATATCATTCGAGATTGATTTTGTATACAAGAATTTATTTGAATATCTTTATTCTTAATCTTATAAACGGTTTCGCGCAGAGCGCAATTTCCTCCCGGGCAGACCTGCACTGGGAACGAGAGATCCCGGTCTTGGGCAAAACCAATCGCGTTTCGGATCAAGGTGAGTGGCACAGCGCAAGACAAGCCCTGGGTGAGGGGGGGGGGGGGGGAGGAGCAGTAGCACGAACCGAATTGTGCATTCTGGTGTCTCCCTGAATTACTACATCCCGCGGTCACAGCCTACAACATCCCCTGAATGCGCGGAACGGAAGGGGGTTACCAGGGGGGGAATGCAGACGAGTAGCCGTACAGTGACACTTGCTATGCGCGGCGGCCGTCCGTCCTACGTCCCCCGCTCAGGATGCCTTACGATGGGGACCATTGAGCAAAACGAAAGAATGATTTTATTTAAATCAGACACATGAATCATGATGAACGTGTGTTTTGCCGAGAATACTCCACGGCAGAACAGTGCGCTGGATTAAGACGTGTGTTTGAGCAATTGGCGTTGGCATCGATAAACTGCTGCTGCACGTTGCTGTCGATTTGGAAGGCAGGGGGACAGGTTAATTATCTGATGTCTAGGATCAATCGGAAGCAAAAATCGCAATGCTGGACGCGAGACATTGGTGGTTTTTTATCTGATTTCTTTGAGTTGAAAAAGGTTTGGTATGTTGGAGTACAATATGTTAGTCAATTGTAAGGCATGCATCTATAATTCCCTTTTTTTAGTTTGACTATGCTTTCGATGTAAATATTAGGTAGCGGGGTTTTGCATTATACAAGTAATGTAATAAAGATTAGAAATAGCAGTAAACGATGCCAAAATTATTCAGTTTTAAAATGAATGATGGGGCATACAAACGAAAAATTCTATTAAGCGCGAAGGGAATGAGTTGAATTTCGTTCCACTTTCAAGCCCACCCGGGGATGTCAATTTTTCTGAGCCTCACAAGCGATGCGTTCAGTAAAGCATAGTTTAATATTTAGTTATTTAACCCTTTCATGCCCAATTTTTTTCTAGTGCATGCCTAAATTGATAAGTTATATCAATATTCAATAATTTTGCAACATAACGATGACATATGAAAAATTTATTTTCCGTCGTCAACGTAAACTGTTCCTGGCAGCACTGCTACATTGGAGTCCAATCAGGCGAATTGCAATAACTTCAGTTCTAGAGCTCACTATTGTAACTATTAATACTCAAATGAAAGGCAATAGTCACATTTATTAGTCTTACTTGTTTTTGTGAGCAAATTTTGCCTTAATCAAAAGTTATAGCTGTTTAAAAACGTTGTTGGGGGGCATGGGCATGAATGGGTTAATTAGTTTTCGATTACAAGATCACCCGAAAAGGAAAAGATTTTGCTGAGTGTTTGTTAAACTCTGAGTAGCCGGCTACCGAGAGTATCCTATGTTTTCTAAGCAAAGGCAATCTGAGCTTCACACAGCCGGCCGTGGGAGTATTGCCTAGAGAAGTTAATCTACTATAGTTTGCAACAGTATTTAGATAGATTTCGTTATTTCTTCTCTACAATTTATTTATTAGGTTGAAAACCACCGAGTGATAATACGTAATACAGTGAAGACCCGTTTTTATCAATCCCTTGGCGAATTTTAAGCTGATAAAATCGGGACATATATTTTTCTGTCTTTTTAATAAACCGAATCTCTTAAAATATTCTTCTTTGGCTCTTAGATATAGCCTCGCAACTTTTTCTGATTATTTACGTTAAGTTCCCCTTAAGGGGGTCTAACAGCGCAAAATTTAAAAAATTTGATATTTTTATTTTTACATTTTTCGGGTCTCTAAGATAAGAAATATAAGCCCAAGATAGGATTTACTCGAATTCAACTTGGTTCGTCTATTAGAGCCCATCAAACTACCAACTATCTATATCAATTTTCAATATGAAGCTGATAAAATCGGGTCGAAAAACTGATAAAATCGGGTGCTGATAAAATCGGGTCTCATCTGTATAGACAAATACTTATGATAGCGCGAAATGTTATTAATCAAGAAAAATATGTTCTATTTTTACATCGGACTGTTTGTCAAATATGCGTAGATGACTATTGAAGGAAATACAGTTGAACTTCCACTAGGAAATACAGTGGAACCAAACCAGGGGTTCGTAAATTGAATTGGTTTGTAAAAAAAAGTTCGTTATTGGGGATTTAGTTTGTAAAAAAAGTTCGCTTCACATTCTTATTAAAATTCGTTTCGTCAATTCAGTTCACAAAATTTAATATTTATGTATGAGAAGTTTTGAAACGGGCTTGACGAGTAGATGGTGAAAATGGATGTTTGGAAACTTTTTGAAATCCAAGATGGCGACTTCCAGTCGAGCAATTTTATCGATAGCCCTAACAATATGGGTATTTTTGAAAGGGTTTGACGGGTAGATGGCGGAAATCGATGAGGGACGTCACTTTGAAGTCAAAGAAGGTGGCTGCTGGTTGAGCAAAATTTTCTATAACCATTTCATCACTATATCTGTTCCTATATACAGTGAAGATTCGTGTTTATCTACCCCTTGGTGAATTTTGGACTGACAAAACAGGAATATTGACCAAATCGAGATATATTCTTTTTCTTTCAATAAAACGAAGTTGTTAAAACATTTCTCTTTAGTCCCCTGAAGTCTCAAGATCCCTTTCTGACTATTTAGTATAAATTTCCTTTAATGGGGTCTTCCAGTGAAAAATAAAAAATAAATATTCATATTTTTACACATTTTGCATCCTTGAGATAAAAAAAATATGCTCAAGGAAGGATTTACTCGTTGGTTCGTTGGATAGAGCCCGTCAAATGGAATTTCATACAAGGCTGACAATATCGGGTCAGAAAGCTGTCAAAATCAGGGATAGACAAAATCAAAAGGTAGGGGACTGATAAAATTGGGTCGTCACTGTATCTACTACATAATTATTTCATTCCGAAAGTGCTCATATTGTTGAGGTTTAGGGTTTGCAGTACCGACCCGTTTTGGCGAGAACCGGTACTACGGTACTGAAGCCCTCAGTACCGGTAGTTGCGGTAAAGAACCGGTACTCGAATATTTTTTAAAAATATTCGAAAAAAACTTCAAACTGAAATTGAATGCTCAAACTGATGATCTTATTCTTAGATAATTGATTTGTGCTGATCAAAAACATGTTTATTGTTTTTAATTGCGTCGGAATGGCAAGACTTATTTCACAGAAGATATTTTTCGCATAGGGCACCTTCTTTAATTTCGAAATCTAGGCCACTTTGCAATCAATAATTGCTAAGTGGTGCGACTTTCGTCGATTTGAACAGATGGTAAATGTATGAAACCCTATCAACAACAGTAAATCAAAGCGAGAATGGCAGTAAATCCGAGCAGGTTAATCGCATTTCCTCTCTTGCTTTTCTGAAAATTGGTTCCGACCTTTATGTCGTTTGCCTACTATTCTCTAATGCATATACAGTCTCCTTGCTTTCCTGTAAACTATGGAGTTTTGCTGAATTTTCTGATTACCAATAATTACAAATCGCTCCATTTGAAGCAGTTCACCAAGTCTAAAACTGTTAGCTACTAAATCGCTGTTCGTTTTTTATAGATAAAGGTTTAAGAGCAAACCAAATACAGACATGACTTAGACCATAGTCTTATTAAGCGCCACCCAGTGAATAATGAAAACCAATCAGAATGTCGCTAATAAAACTTTAACTTCTAGAATTATTATGATGATGGCCACACCTCATTCCCACACAAAGGTGTTATCTCAACGATTTATCTAGAAGGCAAATTAATATAATTAAACATTATCTTGCAGACCGATATTTTGAAACAGATCCCCCTGCAGAGTTAACATATTTGTCATAAAAAATTGTATAGCACCGAAAATACCGGTACTGGCTTTTGTTCAGTACCGGTATTACGGTACCAAAAATGGTTCGGTATTCCTGGAATTTTTGGATTTCAAAATGGCTTCAAACATCGATATCTGTTATGTACCCGTCAACCTCATTCCGAAAGCACCCTGGGATTACAAAGAATTATCTAGAACGGATGTCGCCATCTTGGATTTTTAAATGGCTTCAAACATCAATTTCCGTCATGTACTGGTAACCCAATTCCGGAAATACCAAATTCTTGAGGTTATATTGAATTTAGATAAACCGGAAGTCGGCATCCTGGACTCGTCAACCCATATCACTGGAGTTATATGTACTCGTCAACCTCATATCACTGGGTTTATAGTAAATGTAACCAAACAGGAAGTCGCCATCCTGGATTTAAAAATGGCTTCAAACATCGACTTCCATCATGTACTAGTCAACCCTATTCCGAAAATACACATACTGTTGAGGTTATAGTAAATTTGATTAAACCGGAAGGTTTACAG
Source organism: Topomyia yanbarensis (assembly GCF_030247195.1). NCBI lineage: Eukaryota > Metazoa > Arthropoda > Insecta > Diptera > Culicidae > Topomyia > Topomyia yanbarensis. Next base: position 83,154,265 of record NC_080671.1, read on the forward strand.
AGCATTCATCTAATCCGGAAGTCGCCATTTTGGATTTCCAAATGGCTTTAAACATCGCTATCCGTCATGTACCCGTCAACTGCATTCCGACAATACCCATATCACTGGGGTTACACAGAATTTATCTGAAACGGAAGTCGCCATCTTGGAAATTAAAATGGCTTCAAACATCAATTTCCGTCGTGTACTCCTAACTCCATTCCGAAAATACTAAATTCTTGAGGTTATAGTGAATTTAACTAAATTGGAAATCGCCATCTTGGATTTTCATCATGCTCTCATTAACCCCATATCCCTGGGGTTATAATGAATTTTTCCAAACCGGAAGTCGCTATCGTGGATTTTCAAATGGCTTCAATCATCTATTTCCGTTATGTACTAGTCAACCCTATTCCGAAAATACTCATATTGTTGAGATTACAATGAATTTGGCCAAGCCAGAGGTCACCATCTTGAATTTCTAAATAGTTTCAAACTTCCATTTCCGTCATGTATCCCATTCCGAAAATACCGAATTATCAAGGTTATTGTGAATTTAGCTAAACAGGAAGTTTCAAAATGGCTTCAAATATCGACTTCCATTATGTACTCGTCAACCCCATTCCGAAAATACCCATAAATTTATCTAAACCGGAAGTCGCCATCTTGGATTTTAAAATTGCTTCTAACATCGATTTTCGTCATGTACTAGTTAACCCTACACCAGAAATATCCAACTTTTATTAGTAATAATTAGCTAAGGATAGATGAAATTGTACAACTTCATACTCCAAGTAGCATTTTTGGTTTTGTTGCACGCTACAAGTGCATTCTAAGTTTCAAGAAGGGTTTCAAGAGGGACATTAAACCTCAATTGTTACTAGGGACTGCACTGTATGAGCTCAAACTTTTTTTTACGAACTTGGTTCGTGAAAAGAGTTCGTTATTTAGAATTTAGTTCGTAAAAAAGTTACGGAAATCGAATATTACGTAAAAAAGAGGTCGTAAATGTCGGTTTTACAGTACAAGGTATTGATAACCTGAAGCACGGGTTTGTTAAATAATTGGACACGAAGTGCAGGCGAGCTTTGATTCATAAATGCATACGAGGTGAATCTACAATATCTATCGACCCGTGATCATCGATACTACTCAGAATTAAGTCGTAGTAGGACTGATCCTCAATCAATGTATTCATTTTAAGGTAACAGCTGTCGCCGGTCCAAGGATCAAATGTCATCAATAGACTTAGCCCCGCCTGGAAGCTTGTGATAGGATACTTATGAGAACTACGATGTTTGGATAATGTGCCTATTATGGTAGTAGATCCTATTTGGCTAAAACAGGTGTGCCAACATAAGCATAAGTTTGTTGTGCACATAATTATTTAGAATTATCCTGTAAATTCTTTAACTTTTAATTGAAATAAACGTACCTTGAAATAGTTGCTAATTCCCATCATCCACATAGTGAACCGAAACAGGATGCAACTGCACTGAACAAAACTATGTGCCATAAGACGGCAAATACCGCCTAATATCTTATTATTCCGCCCCGACAATTTTAAACATTACTCTGAAACATACCTTTATTTATTTTAGCTGGAAAATCTATTTATAATTAAGTCACTTTAAAAGTACTAGTTTAACGCTAGAATAGGTCTAGTGTTATAATAGATTATAACACGACGGTGCACATTATCGCTATATTTTTTCCGATATACTACCCCAATCAAAACAAACTTTTTGCATCCAGCGCACAGGAAAGAATCAGCAGTGCGGTCTAGCTGAAACATAAACTTGAAAATATATTGTAATGCAATTTCACGTATAAACATTCAATTATTTCAACTTATTTATTTAAATTTAACGGCATAAAATTCTGCTCGGGACAATGCAATGTTTGATGTGAAACTAGTCATTACCAGCTATTGGCCTTCGCATGATTATTTCCTGCGAGTGCAATACTGGGCACTCTTCTTTTGACAGCTGCACAGTGGTTTTTTTCGCTCGAAGCGCGCGAAAAATTATTCACACGAAAATTGTAAAACGCACAGCAATGATGGCTTCTGGGATGTTTTATGATGATCCAAGATCTTCGTTTTGATGATATATAGTTATAGTGATTAATTCCCCTTGGAGTGAGATTTTTACAACAATTTTTTTCAAGTATGAAAAACAAGATGAAGTCTTAAAATTTTTTGAAGAACTTGTTTTTTTGAAAATCTTTGCTGAAGAAAAACAAATCCCTATTTCTAGTACACTCGAAGTTACTAACCGTTGTTTTTGAATGATTTAAATGAATTTAATTTTTTTCAACACAGCCTAAATATCGTAGATAAAGCTTCAGCATGTTCCAGAAAGTTGTTCGTCTTATCAAGATACATACACAGCATTCCTGAAGAGATTATTGGTCTATCTCTTGCGACTTACAAGGTGTTGGGTAATTTTCGGTAAAATTAGCAAAAGTTCTAAAAGTAATAAATTTCGAACGGGCAAGACGGGCAGCCAGCTCTGGTTGCAATTAGAAATGCTACATCAGCACTATAAAACTCAACAGAGTTCACTTGTCTCTCGTTGTTTCCAGCAGAGCTAAAGAAGATTTGAAAAAACTATTATTTTTCAAAAATGGCGAATTTTCTAAAATACTCAAGACAAAAAAATATGTGTTAATAAAACTGGCGTATTTTGACGAACGACTGAAATACATTTGTAGAATATATGAATCCCATAGGAATGACAATTGAAAAGATATTTTAAAAAATATTTTTGGGGGTCATCCAAATATGACGAACCATAAGTTCTTAAGTATTTAAAGAAGAGACTTCACTTGTTCTTTTGCCAAAAAAAGAAGTTTAGTTGAAAAATCTCATTTATAGGATTAATCACGAAAATCATAGTAGCAAATAACAAACCTTGCTATTTTTGATAAATAGTCCGAAAACATCATTGACGTAGATGAGGAATTCCATGATAAACCGGTCGACCGCATAATATGACCTGCGCCGATTCGAACGACACTTGGTAGTTGTGTTCGGTTTATGAATCTCTATGATTTTCTCTGGCAATTGCAATATATTGGTAGAAGCACAATTTTTCAAAAGGGCGTAGACGTTGATGCGTGCAGTACTTTCGAATTTTTTTTTGCTCAATTACTGTATTTTCAATAACAAAACTATCTGAGAACGAGTTACAATGAATTAATGCTTCTGTGCAAATAAAATATAAACTGAAAAAAAACCTGTTTTAATCCACCTAGAGGTGCAATTGTGCCTTTCTCATTGCTCCAAACTATGAATTAATAGCCGGTTCGTACAATATAACATTATGGAAATGTCTTTCATTCTTATTACACTTGGTAAGTATATATAAGAGCACCTTTTTGCATTCATCGCGGTATCGGTTTGAATCGGAGTTTTCTATGTGATCGCACTCCACAACCCGTAACTCCGGTGCTGGAAGTCGGTTGGAGATGGAATTTAATATCAGTTTCCGGGGACGCAACACCTTTCATTTCAGACTAAGTTGATCAAATCGGTCTAGCCATTTTCGAGAAACCAATATAGCCGTTATTCTGAATTTTGATACTTCCAGATCCGTCGATGGTGGCTAGTGTGGCCAAAGAGACTTTGAATGACTGTTGGTGACATAGATCTACAAATTCAACAGTTGTGTTTACATTTTGGAAAAAAAATTACCTTTTTACATTTATCGCAAAATTCGTTAGAATCGGGATTTGCTGCGTGATCGTACGTATCACCCTGTAATTCAGGAACCAGAATTCGGATCCACACAAAATTCAACAGCAGCTGATGGACCTTTCATTTAAAATCAAGTTTGTTAAAATCGGTTCAGAAAATTCCGAGAATCCGATGTGGACAAATCAACAAATTTTGTTTTGTAACCATACTCTTCAACTCGTAATCCGGAACAAGATGTCGGTTGAAAATGAAAATCAATGGCATCCTATGGGAATATTATACCTTTCATTTGAATCTTAGGTTGTAAAAATCGGTTCAGCCATCTCCGAGAAACCGATGCGAACTGAGTCGAATGTTATATGAGACTCGGCCCTCCGGGCCTCGGTTGGAAAGTCGGTTTTTGGAGCAATTGCATAATCTTTCTATATGAGAAAGGCAAAAGAATAATATTTAATTAGCTTAATCAGCATGAATTCAATGTTATCGTCATGTGATTATATTTTGAAATGTTAATGGAATGGGTTTGAAAGTGGAAGGAATGGGGGGTTAGTAGAGTGGGACTGGAGGATGCGTCAGAAATCCTTCTTCTTATTTCGGTATACGGGGTGGATGAAAGAAATGCGGGCGTGAGGGTGGTCCAAGGGGAGGGGAGTGATGAAGGAGGGAGGTGTAAGGGCAAGACGGGGGGGGGGGGGGGGGCTGGCGACGCAATACTCAACTGCATATTTTGCCTTCCATTTGAGACTTGGTTTGAGAAAATCGGTTCAGTCATCACCGAAGAACCGATGTGACTTTAATTGTGGAATAAGCCCGGAATTCCGGACTTCCGGAATCGTCGATAGTGGACAATATATTCAAAGAATGTTTGATTGGCAATCAGTGATCTAGATCTGCGATTAGAAGTAATTTGGTGATCATTTCAATAGTTTTTAGCCTCTGAGGTATTACGATTGTACCGATTTATATGGGAAATTCCAGTGTATCCTTACTAACACCCCTGTAACTCCGGAAGCAAGAGTCAGAACCGAATGAAATTCAGCAGCAGTCAATGGTATTACTGTATCTTTCATTTGAAATCAAGTTTGTAAAAATCGGTGGAGAATTCGTTGGGGAATGAGTATTATATTAGCTTAGGAACTTGGCGGGTTTCCCAGGGGCGCCATGAACCGTCATAGGTGGCCAATATGGTCAAAGCTGCTTTGATTGATCATTAGTGATCCAGACCCACAAACTAGAGTAATGTTACATCAATTTTGATATGTTTTACATCATTTGAACATCATGGTGGTACCACTTTATATGGGAATTCGCTGTGTGACCGCACTCTTCAACCCGTAACTCCGGAACCGGAAGTCGGATCAACTAAAAATTCAATAGCAAATTCAATATGGGAGCGTTATACCTTTCAGATGAAACTAAGCTTGCGAAAATCGGTTCAGCCATCTCTGAGAAAATTGTGTGAGTTTAAATGACACACACATACACACACATACACACACAGACATTTGCCGATCTCGACGAACTTAATCGAATGGTGTATGGAACTCGGCCCTCCGGGCCTCGGTTAAAAAGCCGATTTTTACAGTGATTGCATAGCCTTTCTTTATATGATAAAGGCAAAAACGTTTCAGCCTTGTTTCGAATTGTTATATGTATTAACTCAGTAGGAAGCCGATTATAGACCGTTGGCCCGATAAATGAAATACGTTTTTGACCAAGGTTAGTGGATGTGAGATGTTGTGAAGAATTATTACTGTAGAGTAGCATAGTTGAATACATAACTGGTTTCTTAAAAATAATTTTAAGACATCGATTCTGAAAATTTAAAATGGCTTCTAACATCAATTTCCGTCATGTACTCCTAACCCCATTCCGAAAATACCAAATTCTTGAGGTTATAATGAATTTAGCTAAATCGGAAATGGCCATCTTGGATTTTCATCATGTACTCGTTAACCCCATATCACTGGGGTTATAGTGAATTTATCCAAACCGGAAGTCGCCATTGTGGATTTTGAAATGGCATCAATCATCGATTTCCGTTATGTACTAGTCAACCCCATTCCGAAAATACCCATATTGTTGAGGTTACAGTGACCAAGCTTTGGCCGCTATCAATGTCGATGAAACAATGTTTACCAGATCTTCTTCCCGGCGTGTTTCAATCCGGAACCAGAAGAAATCTTTTGGTGCTTCTAAGAAGATAAATCGACGAGCAAAGCCACCAAGCTTCTGCTTGAGTTCTCTGCCCAGTGGCAGCGTTCCCTCTTGCTAGTGATTGTGGAACCACTTCAGGGTCAATACAAGCAGTAAATAATCCATGATTAACATGGCTTCAAGTATGGATGCTGAACAGCGACTAACCGGCCTAGTCTAGCGACCTACATAATAGGGAGTATGGAGTGTCGCGCTGAAACTGTTATTATTTACACCAACCAATCCGCTGTTTTTCATACAACAATCGATCACATGGAGCAATCTGTAATCAACGGTAGTTTTTGCAGCTGTTTAGATCCTAGCTCTCAGATCGAGAGATAATGATTGTCATTGGAGATTGCCTGGTTCTCATTTTTACATTGGGGTTAGCGCAGGGAAGCTACTTGGGACCGTTGATGTTTCTGCATTACTTCAATGACGTGGATGTGGTGTTGATAACTCTGCGCCGGTCCTGCACAGACGATCTCAAAATATTTCGTCTCATTTGCTAAATTCAGGATTGCCGATTTTTCCAACAACATCATGTAAACTTTGTTGGTGATTATGTAGCAAGAACTGTGTGTGTGAATCCGAAAAAAGCTCGGTTATCGCTTTCTCATAAAAGACATTTTGATTGAGCAATGCCTGCCAAACCACTGATTTTTTTTACTGCCGAAAACGTGTGGTGAAGGCACAATCAATTGAGAGGTAACGGTGGCATGACTTTTGACTGTCCTGGATTTTTGCTAGCGTGATATGGTCGCCCTAGTTCCATAGTTTTGTTACATAAGAGATATTTTTGATTTTAGAATGACACCTAACCCCAGATAATGGAGTAAGATATTTTAAATGTGAAAAGCCAGTTCACGACCTTATAAGTATCGACCTTCTACTCCACATATAAGTATCGATTTCATCGGAATTCACAAATACCAATATTTAATCCCATCTGGATTCTAAATCGACCTTCATCGTTTTAGTTTTAAACCTTCATCGACTGAGGCAACGATGTATTTTACAAACAGTAGAAAATTCATATCTGAACATGAACCTACGTTCCATTTGAATTTGTCCATGCAAAACTAAAAGACGGATACTTTAAATTCCACCACTGTCATCACTTTCGGACACTTAACCTGTCTCATTTGCTTTATAAATTATCTCATTTCCATCCGGGCAGGAATCGTTGCCAACTCGAAATGAGTTATCGCATTCGGTCCCCTTTGCCTACCGTAAATATAATAACAAATATAAACGCTATACGTGACTGGATTTTGTGAGTGCAAGAGGATAAATCCTGCCGAAAATGTTTTCGGAACATATTCAGAGGCCCGACAAAGCAAACTGCCAAGATAAGACGATTTCCTCCGTATTTTTATTTTTCGCTTTTTTGCGGTTCGTTTCCGATCGTCCCAAAGCAAGTGCCTTTGCCCCCTCTGAGGTCTGACCTGACCAGGCGTTATGTGACCTTCTGGTTTCAGACGCGCTGCCGCACTGGCCACTGCTGTCAAAGGAGGAGGGTACGACTTCCTATGTACAGCCTCGCTGTACGTACGTGTGTTTGAAGATGGAATGGTGTGATAAACGATTTCAAACATTAGGCTGCTGCAGCAGACCAAGTTCCCGCCGATTCGCTCGAGGTCGGTGGTTTGTAACATGATACACATTCCCGTAAATATGCACATATGTGCGATGTTTTGTGTTGTACCCGAAGGTGTGTGTGTGTGTTTATGTACGTACAATGCAGAAGATGGAAGCGAGTTTGAATGTTTGAAAGAGACCGCCGCCAGATCCCCGAAAATTGAAGACCTCTGAGACGAATGTGCGATTTATGGGCAAGGCAATGATATGAATATTAATTACTCTTTTTTTCTTCATCCCACTTGTGGCTGCCTGACTAGCAACAGCAGCAGCATTAGTGGCGGTAGGCTGGATCAGAGACTGTGGCCAAGAGTCAAATATTCGTTTAGCGGAACGCACGTCCCGGTTGGTTTCCCATCAATTAATTTACATTCACAAGTAAATTAAGTAAGTGATCATAACAACAAGCAAACAATAACTTATCAAACACTTCATTTCGTTAATGTTTTCATTCACACTCAATTTTTGGTTTCTCGTATGTGCACTGTTTTTCTTCTGGTACGGCTTCCTGGTTGGTCATTACAGCTTTTCTTGGCCTTTTATTACTCGGAGATGTGTTTTTGTGTGGATAATGATGAGGAGCTGCACCTCTTCAAACCACACGAAAGAAACTGGCTTCTCGAAGGTACCATCATCCGCTGAAGCTTATTCAAGACAGGAAGAATCAATGAGCGAAAACTCATAACTTTTTTTTTTCTCTGCTGCACAGTGTAGGCTCGATAGATGGGGGCAGCGTGTTCGCGGTAGATCTTCGACCATAACCACAAATCGATCGCTTCCACGCACGATTGCAGCTGACCGTCACTGTAGGTAGCTGGATTCAGCAATAAGAGTTTGGGAAAATAATTAGCCAAAACTGCCCAATCACTGCTTTATGATATAATAATAGCTCTGCAGAATTATTCGTCCAAATCATCCATCCAACCGCAAGTAGATATAAAAAGGCCAACATTGAGGGGAACACATTTTTTTCCGGAACGTGAAACCGACAAAAAAGGAGCAGCAGAAGATCAATTCGCTGACGGTCGCGTACCACCAGCAGCAGCAGCAGCAGCAACGTTCCAATCTTCCACTTTAACACCAGTAGCGTGGTGAGCTGAAGTTGTTGGGGCAAATATCCTCAGGGTGTTTTCAGTTCAAAATAAATCAAGGTCTTGTTTACTTATTAGTTCGGGATGAGGGTGTTAGATAAATACGGTGAGACAATATTGCTTTACGGAACAAATAATCATTTTTTTAGCAATATGTAATAGATTTACTATAGATGAAAATGTGTATTATCGCAAACAGTAACATTTAAAGACGGCTCTATGATCGTTAGTCAATTTAGGGCACCGTGTAGGCAGGGCCGGCAGAATACGTGGGTAGTATGGTTAGTACTACCCACTCGAAAATTGACGAGGGGGAATTACCCACTCGAAAGTTGGGAAAAAACCAAAACCTGAGATTAACCACACATGTATCTCGCGAACAAAACGCACGCGTCTGAAATTCTTGATGAACAACAATTTCATAATTGTATTCAGATATAAATTTCATTGCTTCACAATTTAAAAATTTTGAAAATATGGGATAATAATTAGGATTTTTTGTCTTTCTCGTATAGAAAGGTTATGCAATCGCTCTAAAAATCGTCAACCTAATCCCGACCCGGAGGGCCGAGTGTCATATGCCAATCGACTGAGTTCGTCGAGATCGGAAAATGTCTGTGTGTATGTATGTGTGTATGTGGAAAAAAATGTGATCTCTGTTTCTAAGAGATGGCTGGACCGATTTGCACAAAGTTAGTCTCAAATGAAAGGTACAACCTTCTCATCGGCTGCTATTGAATTTTTTTATTGATTGGACTTCCAGTTCTGGAGTTACGTGTTGAAGAGTTCGACCACACAGCAAATTCCCATATAAACCGAAATGAAAAATTCTCAAAAGGGGGAGTAAGGGAAAATTTCAAATTCGAATTTGCATTTTTGATGCTAAATGACTTTAAAATGCATGAAACGTTGAGATTTGATGAAATCTTGAAAACAAATTTTTGGCGAAAATTGACTTTTTTGGACTTTGGCACATTTTTGCCTTTCTCATATAGAAAGGTTATGCAATCGCTCTAAAAATCGTCAACCTAATCCCTAATTTTTTTACCTATGAAGGCTCAGGTAGGAGTATGCAATAAGGGGTTGCTACTTTAAAATTAAAACTAGTTTAGAACTTCTTCACAAGTTGAACATTTCCGGCAGGGTACGGACCCCCGGATTTTCCTCGTTAATCCGCCGCAGGTTTCAAGCGATGTTTTAGTGTCGACACATAGTATCTCAATATCTTAGCTATCGAACCATTGTATGTATGTGCAAGTCGTACTGAATATGTAATATTCATTTCTATCATTGTATTGAACATAACCAGCCACGGAATCGTAGTATGGACAAATGAGAAAGGCACAATTGCACCACTAGGTGGATTAAAATAGGTTTTGATATTTTAATTTATTTTTTATTCACCCAAAACAAATCTTTATGAGTGTAATGCATCTGTTTTTTCGCTCTCGAACTGTGAGCGAAAAGCTCCCAAATGATTCGTTAGTGTTCAACCAACCTCATACCTATGGAATACAATATCGCATCCCATAGCTGCACGTTGTTTACTACACAGTGAAGAGATAACTTGAATAACACATACCGACGTCTCCATGCTATCGCACGTGTAATCGCTGCTGCAACGATTAGAAGTTTATATAGCTCATTTGAACGGTTACTCGTCATGTGACGTTGTGGTCTAGGGTGTAAATAGGCGTTTTAACGAGTAGATGTTTGTTGGTTCTAGTCCCTTTTTTAGTAAGGCTTAGTTCCCAACACATACATACAAACGGGGAATATTAATAACAGTGGGAAAATGATACACAAAGCAAAATGCGTCAATGACGATACTGAAATGCCCCGGCGGCGGGGAGCCAAACTATATTATCTCACTCATCATTAGTAAGAGTTCATATACGCCATTTCACTACTGAAGGAATGTATGTCGTCGTGGTACGGGTTGTAAAGAGCTGTATTTAGTGCATGGGATGTTTGTCGGTTCTAGTCTAAGAATCTGATGGTCGGATTTTTTTACTTCACGCTTCAGGCCATGAGTTATTTATAGCAGCAGAGAAAAGAATGAAACAAAACCAAAATTCAGTGCAGTGCAGTGCAGCAGCAATGATGAGATTTCGTGTGATGTGTTGTTGGGAGGAATGCAAGGTGTAAAAGAAAGAGAATCTTTTGTGAGGTTCGTAAGCAGCAATTTTTTTTTTTTTTTCAATTTGTTTATTTGATAAGGCACGTATGCGTTAGCTTAAAGGTGCCATTTTTTCATTGTTTTACATTTTGAATTTCTTAAAACTAGGGGGTTACACATTTCAATATTATTTTGTTTCATATGATGAAACTTAAAAAAAAAAAATTTACAGCTAACTTATACATATAAAAGAGGGTATAATATAATATTCGTAAAATTTGGGGGACGGGTCATTTTGTGTGTTCTTTTTATAGTAATTCACTTTATGATTTTTAGAAGGGAGATTGTAGGAGAAATTAATTATTAACTAAGCGGAACATTTTACAAGCTTATTAACTAGAAATAACTAGAGAGAGAGTGGTTCAAGATTAGGGGGAATGAATTAGGGCTATTTTAAAGTAGTGGTACTGTTGTGCATTTCTTAACGAGATTAACTATTGATCAACTAAAACTAGAAGATAGGGGGGCACATAAGTTGTGGGAAGATATTCAAGGGGAGAAGGGGGTGGAGTCATACATCTGTGTATCAGAGACATGGGAGGGAGGGTGGACAAGGCTGAAGGGGGGGGATGTAAACTTTCAGTTTCCGGCATCAGGAATTAACGGCCAGGATTACAGATTCGAACGGATTGATCAACTAAAACTAGAAGATAGGGGGCACATAAGTTTTGGGAAGATATTCAAGGGGAGAAGGGGTGAAGTCATACATCTGTGTATCAGAGACATGGGAGAGAGGGTGGACAAGGCTGAACGGGGGGGGGATATAAACTTTCAGTTTCCGGCATCAGGAATCAACGGCCAGGATTACAGATTCGAACGGATGTATCAAGTATTGGGACGTCGGGCGGTTTTCCTCGACCCGGTAGGGGTTCCTCCAGACGATTTCGTAGTACGGCTCAGATACGGATCGGGAACACACCGCGCTGTGCGTGTGATGTTGTCCTGTAGATCTCGTGTTGTTGGTTCATTCGCCAGATGTTTTGTCTCGTCTTGGAGTCGTATCAAACCATCGTTGGGGACGGTAGGCGGAAGAGGGCACTTCTGGGAATGATAAGAGAAAAGATAGGGGCATTTAAATTTGGATATTGATGGTTTTGAGGAACGTGTATATAAGGGACATGTAGAGAATATCGCGGCTTGCTAGTACATCTCGAACCGGGACATTGGGTGATCTTCCTCGGGCCCGAAGGGAATCGAATAGTTGAGATCTGGCAGAACAGTACTCGGCGCATGCCCAGACAACATGTTCGATTTCGTGATAACCGTTGCCACAAGCGCAGATACCGCTATCCACGAGCCCAATACGCCGGAGATGTGCGTCCAGCGTGTAGTGATTGGACATGAGCCGAGACATCACGCGAATGAAATCCCGACCCACATCCATCCCCCTGAACCAAGGTTTCGTCGATACCTTAGGGATTATCGAATGTAGCCACCTTCCCAGTTCACCATTGCTCCATGAAGTTTGCCAACTTTCGAGGGTTCTCTGATGAGTAATACTGAAAAATTCGCTGAAGCTAATTGGTCTTTCATATATGTCACCTTGCAAAGCGCCCGCCTTAGCTAAAGAGTCCGCTTCTTCATTACCTGGAATGGAGCAATGCGAGGGAACCCAAACTAAGGTAATGTTGTACGATCTTACAGACAAAGCACGCAGGCGCTCCCAGATTTTCCCCAGAAAATATGGAATGTGCTTTCTAGGTTTCATTGAACGGAGAGCCTCGATTGAGCTGAGGCTATCCGAGACAATAAAGTAATGATCGGTGGGCAAAGTATCAATGATCCCAAGGGTATACTGAATAGCAGCAAGTTCTGCGACATAAACTGAAGCAGGATCATTGAGTTTGAATGAGGCGGTGAGGTTTTGATTGAATATACCGAAGCCAGTGGAGCCGTCGAGGCTTGACCCGTCGGTGTAAAACATCTTGTTGCAGTCGACTTCTCGAAATTTACTATGAAAGATGCTTGGGATCACTTGCGGACGTATGTGATCCGGGATTCCACGAATCTCGTCTTTCATGGATGTGTCGAAGAATACAGTTGAATCAGAAGCATGAAAGAGATTGACACGGTTGGGATAGTATGAAGAAGGATTGATATTTTGTGCCATGTAATCGAAGTACAAGGACATAAATCGGGTTTGAGAATTGAGCTCGATAAGCCTTTCGAAATTTGCAATTACTAACGGGTTCAAGATATCGCATCGGATGAGCAATCGATATGAGAGTTCCCAAAATCGATTTTTCAGCGGAAGGACGCCCGCCAGCACTTCTAAACTCATCGTATGGGTCGAGTGCATGCAACCCAAAGCAATACGCAAACAACAATATTGGATTCGCTCTAGTTTGATGAAATGTATGTTCGCAGCGGAGCGGAAACAGAAACTCCCGTACTCCATCACCGACAATATTGTTGTTTGGTACAGCCTGATCAGGTCTCCTGGGTGGGCACCCCACCATGTTCCGGTTATTGTACGGAGAAAGTTGATCCTTTGCTGGCACTTCTGTTTCAGATACCTAATGTGACATCCCCAGGTTCCTTTAGAGTCGAACCAGACCCCGAGATATTTGAAAGTTGAAACCTGAGCAATAGTTTGACCCATTAATTGAAGCTGTAGTTGCGCTGGTTCACGCTTCCTTGAAAATACGACTAGCTCAGTTTTCTCCGTGGAGAACTCGATACCTAGCTGAAGGGCCCAACCAGACAAATTGTCCAAGGTATCTTGCAATGGTCCTTGCAGATCGACGGCTTTGGGACCTGTAATAGAGACCACACCGTCATCTGCAAGCTGCCTTAGCGTGCAGGAATTGACAAGACATTCGTCAATGTCATTCACGTAAAAGTTATAGAGAAGGGGGCTTAGACATGAGCCCTGGGGAAGACCCATGTAGCTAATTCGTGATGTCGATAAATCACCATGCGAAAAATGCATATGTTTTTCAGACAGCAAGTTTAGCAAAAAGTTGTTTAGAGTCGGTGAAAGACCATGCTGGTGCAGCTTCTCAGAAAGAATTTTGATAGAAACTGAATCAAAAGCCCCCTTTATATCTAGGAAAACTGATGCCATCTGCTCTTTGCTAGCATAAGCCATTTGAATTTCTGTTGAGAGCAACGCAAGACAATCGTTCGTCCCTTTGCCTTTGCGGAAACCAAATTGTGTATCTGACAGTAAGCCATTTGCTTCAACCCAATTATCGAGGCGAAACAAGATCATTTTCTCGAACAACTTTCGGATACAGGACAGCATCGCAATCGGTCGATACGAGTTGTGGTCGGAGGCTGGTTTTCCTGGTTTTTGAATGGCGATGACCTTAACTTGCCTCCAGTCATGAGGGACAATATTACCCTCAAGAAACTTATTAAATAAATTCAACAAGCGTCTCTTGGCAGAGTCTGGCAGATTCTTTAGCAAGTTAAATTTGATTCTGTCTGGCCCTGGGGCTTTATTGTTACATGATAAGAGAGCAAGTGAGAACTCCACCATCGAAAACGGTGTTTCGTTCGCGTTATTGTGAGGGGACGTGGCGCGGTAGATCTTCTGTGCCGGGGCGGAATCCGGACAAACCTTCTTGGCAAAATCGAATATCCAACGGTTTGAATATTCCACGCTCTCATTAGTACTGTTTCGGTTTCGTAAGCGCCGGGCCGTACTCCACAGAGTGCTCATCGATGTTTCTCTCGTTAGTCCGTCGACGAACCGGCGCCAGTAGCTACGTTTTTTGACATTTATCAAACTCTTCATGCGCGTTTCCGCCATCGCGTACTGTCGGTAGCTAGCTGGCAGCCCGTCGTCCCGGAAGGTCTTATACGCAGCGGCCTTCTCCGCGTAAACGTCTGAGCACTCTTTGTCCCACCATGGATTAGGAGGACGCCCGCGTGAGTTCGCGTCTGGTACGCGTTTAGTCTGAGCTTGAATCGCGGTATCGAGAATCAAGCCAGCCAGGAACCCGTACTCTTCCTCCGGAGGAAGCTCTTGTGTCGATTCTACTTTTTCGGATATCGCGGATGCGTAGCTCTTCCAATCAATATTTCGTGTGAGGTCATACGAAACATTGATTGTATTCGGTGGCCCTGAACCGTTAGCAATATTAATTACGATTGGCAGATGGTCGCTGCCGTGGGGATCAGAGACTACCTTCCACATGCAATCTAACCGCAGCGATGTCGAGCAGAGGGACAGGTCTAAGGCGCTCGGACGCGCTGGAGGGGCAGGAATCCGTGTCATTTCACCCGTATTCAAAATAGTCATATTGAAGTTGTCGCAAAGCTCATGGAGTAGGGTAGATCGATTATCGTCATGAAGGCAACCCCATGCCGTGCCGTGGGAGTTGAAGTCACCTAAAACTAGCCTCGGTGCGGGGAGGAGTTCCGCAATATCGCAAAGCCGTCGGTGGCTAACTAAGGCTCTAGGGGGGATGTAGGTGGAAGCAATGCAAAGGTCTTTGCCTTTAATTCTGGTTTGGCAAGCGACAACTTCAATGCCTGGTGTCGAGGGGAGGTCGATCCGATTGAAAGAATAGCACTTTTTGATCCCCAAAAGTACTCCTCCGTAAGAGTCTTCTCGATCCAAGCGAATCATATTAAAATCGTGGAAGTGTAGGGTTATTTCTGAAGTGAGCCATGTCTCGCATAGGGCAAATGCATCGCATTTCAAATTATTTAGTAAGATTTTAAACGAATCGATTTTCGGGATAATGCTTCTGCAATTCCACTGCAGAACAGTGATTAAATCCTTGACCTCGTTCGATGAATTAGCCATCGAAGGATACAATCGCTGAAAGAAGGGGCCATTTCGCAGTGAACTGCATCAAAAATGTTTTTACTGCGGGGAGAAAGCTTATCAAGATACTTTTAAGGGGGTCAGAAATGTTTAACGCTGTAAGAATACGGTCCACAATGTCAGAGAAATTTATTAAGCCAGCACTGTTTTCTTTCTCTGGCTGAGATATGGGAACACTTGGGGTTTTTGATGTTCCTGGAAGTGCTGGGAACTCCTTTTCTGAGCTCAGGTTACTGAGACCGGGAGCGACTTGCTTCGGTTTTGCACCAGTACTTCCTTGAGTAGTTATTTTAGGGGGACCATGAAGAGACACCTTCTGGCCTTTACGACGAAGCTTGGAAGAAGAAATGTTCTTCCTTTTTCTACTACTTCTAGGCACAGCAGAAGATGTTCCCTCCTGGGGTTCATCACAGTCGCCTTCGTCAGTAGACAAGTTGGTAAAGATGTTCGTAGAGACAGGTGGCGTAGCTATCTTAAGCATTTCTGCAAAAGATCGCTTAGAGCGTCCCTGAAGGGAACGCTTAAGATTTTCCTCGCGCTGTTTGTACGCGGGACATGAAGGGAGATCATGTGGGTTTCCCCCACAGTAGAGACACTTTTCGACATCTCTACCACAGGAATCATCCGCATGATTCCCACCGCATTTCCCACAGCGGGCTTTATTGCTACAATGGGAGGCTGTGTGTCCCAATTGTTTGCAATTAGTACAGTTCATGACCCGCGGCACAAAGAGGCGAACAGGTAGACGAACCTTGTCAAAGAGGAGGTAATTGGGCAGGGCAGAGCCGGCGAAGGTCACCCGATAAGAGTCTGAGTTGACGTATATTTTCTTACCGTCAGCTGCGACTGATGCTGAATGCAAACGTTTGCATTCCAGTATCTTCACTGGCTTAAGCATGGGGTCTTTGAAACAGCCAGTCCCATATTTTAGCAGGTCCTCGCAATTCAGACTCGAATCGGAAACGACCCCACTGACTTCAACCCTGCTAGCTGGAATATAAACCCGGTACTCCTTCGTAAAGGGCTCGTAGCCAGCAATATCGTTTGCCTGAGTAGAACTGTTAACCACCACCCGAAGCTTATCAGGGCGAATTTTCGATATTTCTGTCACGGCCGAATACCGATCCGTCAGAACTCGAGAAATCTGCAACAGATTCAAACACTTTTTTTCTTTGGTCCGGAAGAAGATCACAAATGGCCCGGTGGCCGAGCTCGGATATACCTTGAGCCGGGGAGCCGATTTTATTTCGACGTCCATCTCACCTTTAGATGAACCGCCGTCAGGGGAAGTCATTTTTGCACGGGCCTATTGCCCAGTGCACGTTATTAAGACAGCCAAGAAGGGGAAACGAAAACTAATACTTAGCTTGTGTAGGTAACGGTATCCAGACGGCTTACTAAAAGAACACTGCTTCACTTCACTGACCGGCTAACGGTACTCAGAAACAGAAACACAAAAGAAGGGAAAAATAATGAAACCTCAACTAGGCGTAGAGTGTGCCAATAACCTTGAACGCGGATTAACACTATTTGTCGCTATAGAGTGTACGGACCGATGACAAAAGACTTCTATCTCGACTGAGTGCTCGATAACGAATGTAAGCAGCAATTTGATACGAAACCAAATACTAAGAAAAGGCTCGTTGTGTGTAAGTGTGTGTGACATCGTTTTTTTTCGTGAGCATTGCGCTCGTATCGGATTGTGCGCGAACAGCTCAATATTCAAAAAGAATTGCTATTGTGAATAAGATTGTGAGCGCAAAAAACTGAAAATCTGTGCGCGCCGTTTTGGGTGATATATAATGTAAAAACTACAAGGGACAGCCCTATGGGGTTGTACGAACTGTTGACGTAGGACTACACCACTAATTATAAAATATTGTAATCTTATTGTTATTTTATTTGTAACACTAATTTGTAAATAGCAATCGAAATTGTCTTGTTATGGTTCAAGCTCCATGAAATTATTTATATTTATTTAAAGGAAAATGTTCAATTTTAATTCTTCTTTGAATTTCTTGGTGGTCCTGAAAAGGACCGTTTGATGGTTTAATGGCTCTCAAAAGTGTCATTTGTCACTAGAAATAAAAGAATGTCACTAGAAAGAAAAGAAAACTCGCCAATATGAATATTATTTAGCATTAATTCTAATTTCTTACCTTGGATCAAAGTACCTTCTCCAACATCCCAGCATGTAGCTTGAGACGCATTATATTTCGTCGCATTCTTGCTTGCCCGATGACGCTGAACTCGTTCAGCCACTGTTTTCGCTTTCTTCGAAGAGTTTTCCATCTGTTGCTCTTTTGTGTGCTTCTATAATCGCGCTTATACTTTGCCGCCATATACTGAGACATCGTTTTACACAGAAAGCAGCGTTGCCAACATTTTTTTCAAAAAATCTGGAACCTTTCTTGAAAAAAAACTGGAAGATGCTCGAAAAAAACTTACTTTACCCTTGTAATGTCAAATTCAACGATTCAATGAAAGTAATTTTAAGTAAACACGTATGTTCCATACCTTTTACTGAAAATTTGAGTCGGTTTTTAGATATTGCTGTCCAAATTAAAAAAAATATTAAAGCATTCGAATGATTGTAATTGTAATAATTACAGTCGAATTTTAGTACTTTGAAGGATTCAATCTACACATCCACAAAATCTTAAATTTAAGACCATTTGCTAAACTTGAGTATGTGCTTAAACCTTTCTTACGATACCACTATAACAACTAGCCGAGAATTCAACAAATGCTCATCAAAATATTTGACACAATGTACTGCCACCTTTATTTTTGAGTAAAATTCATTTGAAATCGAATCAAAATGTACATTTCCGAACCGTTTTACTCATGGTATAAAAAGAGTTCATGTTACGGTGGATTAAAATCTTATACTGGGGCACTCTGCATCATCCCATCGCTTGCTTGAAAATTATATGAATCAAGTTTCAATTTGTGAGAGAAAAAAACTCAATAAATGAATATTTATTTAAAAAAAACTGGAAAAACTGGCTCAAATTTCAAAAAACTGGAAGATTTTTCCGATTGTCTGTTTGACTGGATGTTGTAAAAAAAACTGGAAGAATCCAGTTTAAACTGGAAGGTTGGTATCGATGACTGAAAGTATCATGTCCGTTTGGAGTACACAACTACAATGATTGCGAAAGAGGATATCGCACTTAATATATTAGCGATCAAGTTGTGCGAAAATATACAACAAACTGGACAGAAACGTGTTATATTATTGGAAATTAGAGATTTTGGGAACCCTGTCATCTCCGAAAGAGACACCAAAAAGAACACGCAAATTTTTTTTTCGTTGTTTCACAAATAGGACGTTTCATCAGCAGCGCAGAAGTGATAAACCAAACCGTCCTTTTCAGGACGAATATATAATAGAAAAAGATGGGTGGGTAATGTCAGAGACATAACCAGAGTGAAGTAGAATACAGTTTAGACCGGTAAATTCTGCTCTGGAATAAGCAATTTCTTTGCGATTTTTTCGTCTTTTGCACATTCATAGTTTATTTGGAGTACTTTTGGAATTATCAAGTTGACAATTTGCAACATTCTTTGAAAATATTGTTGAACTTTTATGAATGAAGGCACGAAAACGAGCGTTTGACCGTCGTCCTACTACCAGCATCAGAGAATTAGCAGATCAGCATTTTTCGCTACATGGCCTGTACCAAACAAACCGGTCGTAAGTCCACCGGAGGAAAGGCTCCCCGCAAGCAGTTGGCAACGAAGGCCGTGTAAAAGTGCCCCAGTCACGGTTGGCGTTAAGAAGCCTCATCGCTACCGAACAGAAACTGTCGCCCCGCGAAAAATTCACAGCTATTAGAAATCGAGCGGGACTAAATTGTGATCCAAAATAAACCACAAACCAACAAGTTCTTTTCAGGACCAGCCAATTATATTCCACTAAGATGTAAATGAAATTTTTCATTGCCTTACAACCTCCTTCCCCCTTTCCTTCCGGCTTGAATTACTATCAATCTTGATGATGCTGTGCGGCGGGGGCACTAGTTTTTATTATAGTGAAAAATTTAGGTTTGCGCGTTTTTCCCAAAAGTTTTTTAGCTGTGCTGTTGTAGTTGAATTCAAAATAAAATAGTTTATTTCTTTTGTCAGAGATGGACCTTCCAACGAAAACTAGTCTGGCTCGCTTGGAATCGAATTGTACGGACCGACCACTGCTTTCACAAAATCTGTTATTTTCAGTAATTGTACATTCTACACAACTAGTCACAACTATTTCCAATCAGTGCAAAAATCGAAGGTTTTCGTTCAGTACAACAGCAGATTTTCACTTTTAGAAAAACAGGCAACATTCTGGCCGAAAATTTTGAAACGGAGCACCTATATCGAAACGTTAGAAAACGTTCGATTTTTGTAAATTGAAACATTATACTAACCTGTCTACAAATCACACAAATAACTTTATTTTGTGCCATCCTACTTGAAAGCGACGATATTGTTCACAAGTGGCTGACTTACCATCCAACGCTCTTGGCAAGCCACTTTCTGATGCTTGTAATAACAAAATTTCAATTCGATTCTTTGTCGATAAATTGATGGCCCTGAAAAGGGCCTTTTGTTTGGGCAGTGTTCGGAATTTATTTGGAGCTGGTGTATATGGTAACAGTTTTGGTGCCATCTGAGACGGCGTCCTTGGCCAACTCTTCTGACAGCAGCAAACGGACGGCGGTTTGAATTTCGCGGGAAATGCTGCAAACGAACTGATCGTGAACAACAGCATGCTGAGTTTTTATACCTGACTACAGCACAATCTAATGGCATATTTGTTTTTGACAGTGCACTACACCGGTGTAGTCGGTGCTACACTCATTCAAACTTGGGTGTAATCAGTCTATCTCTTTCTTTGCACTACACCGGTGTAGCACCAAGAAAAAACAAAAACGCCATAAGCTCGTCCTTTTTTGTGTTGTCCTCAATATGTGTTCTTCGTAGCTCCACCCCATCGTTGGTCGACCACATATTTTTGATAAAGAACAAAATTGAAATTGTGTTTCCAATACGGAGATTATCGAACACTCAGGGTAAAGAGAGTAATATAATACGACACCTTGGTAGAATGTTTGAGAATTGATACCTTTTTTGAATGCGCCTAGTAATAATGTTTTACACTTTACTTCAGTTTGTTTCTGACCATATTTGCAATTTGCGTACTGAAATAAATCATAATTTAGGGTTTAACCCAAATTGCTCTCCAGGGAGAAACAGTCCATGAAACAGAAAATGCTGAAATGATTTTGGTGGCCCTGAAAAGGTCCTTTTTTATAATGATACAAGTGAGTTCTACCTTTTCAACTTCCAAATCCATACAAAGTGCGTCCCTGCCGCTTCAGAGTATAGACGACATTCATTGCGGTTTTGCGCTTGGTGTGTTCACTTTAGGTCACGGCATCTCGGATGACATTTTCCTGCACACCATCAGCATTTGTAGATTAAATCGAAGATGCATTTTACACCACCACGACGAGCCAGACGCCAAATGGCGGATTTGGTGATTCCTTGGATTTTATCACGAAGAACCTTGCGATGACGCTTGGTACGGGAACGCAAACATGATACCGCTCATTGTACCGTCCGGACGGGCATGTTGCTCGTGTGGTAAGCGAGCACCCACTGATACAAAACAAGCTCGCGTGACCTGTTTATATAACATTCCCGTATGTAATGAAACGCTTACATGCTCCTTTTTGACGGCTCTGCGTGAGATGTGCTTCCATATTGCGCATTTTCCTCGCTGTTTTCGAAGGATTTTCTAAAAAAAACTTGTTTTGGTTTATTTATAGTAGTCGCACTAATTCCAAAAAATTTAATACGAAATACGTGCACGAATTTCCGATCAGATAGTGCAAAAATATTGCGATTTCGATCAGTAGAACGGAAGATATTCGCATTTCAAACCTGGGAAAATTTCTCAACTGAAATTTTTGAAACGGGACCCCATATTGAAACGTTAGAAGTATTCTACTTCAAAAGAAATGAATTAGAAATTTTCTTCTCTTAACTCAATTATTTGTGTGCTAGTTAGTTAGTTATACATCATTTTGTGGCCATTGCAAGTTTAAAATTGTTTTTCTCAATTTGTACCTTGCACTTGGCGATTTCGCGACATCGAAATCTGTATCACAGGTCAAACAATTGCCCCCATAGTGTGATGATAAAAACAGATAAGAATCTGTGCGAATATTTAGAAAATTATTGATAATCTAAAATTTTCGAAAATCGTGTATTAAAATGATTTTGTTTCGGTGTCCAGAAACATGCTATATGAAAGAAAATCGGAGATTTTGGGAACCCTGTCACCTCCGAAAGAGACATCAAAAAGAACACACTAAAAAATTTCGTTGTTTCACAAATAGGACGGTCTTTCATCAGCAGCGTAGAAGTGATAAAAGGGATGCAGTGACTCAAATGGTCAGCATTTCAAACAAGTTATCGAGGTGGAAGGTTGTTGCTGATGTATATCGTGCGTTGCAGTCATGACTACAAGGTGCGGATCGTTCGTTTCTCAACCCGAATAAAGTCAACGGAAGCTATTTCACCAAACCGTCCTTTTCAGGACGAATATATGATGGAAAAAGAAATGAATTAGAAATTTTCTTCTCTTAACTCAATTATTTTTGCGATTAGCTGGTTATACATCATTTTGTGGCCATTATAAGTTTAAAATTATTTTTCTCAATTTGTACCGTGCACTTACCGATTTTGCAAAATCGAAATCTTCATCACAGGTCAAACAATTGCCCATTTGGTGTTATTTTTTTTTTTATTCAATTCGTTTATTTGATAGGCACAAATGCGTTAGCTTGGCGGTGCCAAATTCTTTTGTTTTTACATTTTGGATATCTTAAAACTAGGAGGTTACAATGTTGAAATATTTTTTTATACAAGAAAAAAAAAAGTTTACAGCTATCTTAAGACTAGAAATAAGATTCAATATACAAGAGAGGGCCAAAAGATTTTTTTATGAAAAATTTTAAAACATTCAGTTTGATATACAAGAGGGGGAGTAATAGTATTTTACGAAATATTTTACAGTTATCTTAAAACTAACAAAAGGTGGAACAAATATTTATGAGAAATTTCACAGATATCTTAAAACTAGGGATACAATTCTATTTACAAGATGGAGGACAAGAGTTTCAATATAGAGTAAAAATTACAGCTATCTTAAAACTAGGAATACAGAAATCAAATTTGATTTTTTAACGAAGACTTATGCTTGGTCAAGATATTTCAGAGGGGGGCCTATTTCCACATCAGTGTAGCAGCAGGTGTATCGAGGACAGGGGAGAGAAGACGTATATGGTGACAGGGAAAGAAGAGCAAAACTTGCAACTATCGCGCAAACGGGAGATCAGCGAAACAAATTTGCGCCTCAGTCTAGTAAGTCGTCGAGTACCGGGTTGGCGGATGGTATTCTTCGGACCCGCGGGGAATCCTTAAAAAGTCATCGGACATCAAGTCGCTCTCGCTTCAGTTTCCTTCTATGCAGGCGTAGTGGTAAAGGCGACGGCGGTTACATAGTGGCACTCTGCAGCTGATCGGTTCCACAAAGCAAGAGGAAATTTCTAAAAACAAGAAATAAAAGAGAGGGGCTAAATTGGGATATTTATCGTTTTAATGAAATTGTAAATAAGGGACATATAGGGGAGATCGCGATTTGCTAGCATATCCCGGACTGGGACATTGGGTGGTCTACCTCGGGCCCGAAGGGAATCCTTTAACAGAGACCTGGCGTCACAATACTCGGCACAAACCCAGACAACGTGGTCGATGTCGTGATAACCCTCGTCACAAGCGCACAGACTACTCTCCGCAAGCCCAATACGCCGCAAATGTGCATGCAACGTGTAGTGGTTAGACATGAGCCGGGACATTACACGAATAAAATCCCGACCCACATCCATCCCCCTGAACCAAGGCTTCGTTGATACCTTCGGGATAATGGAATGTAGCCATCGTCCAAGTTCACCATTGCTCCATGAGGTTTGCCAACTGTTGAGTGTCCTCTGACGACAAATACTAAAAAATTCGTTGAAGCAGATTGGTCTTTCGTATATGTCACCATTTAATGCGCCCACCTTTGCTAATGAGTCGGCCTTTTCATTGCCCGGGATAGAGCAATGAGAGGGGACCCAAACAAAGGTAATCTGGTAAGATTTTTCAGATAACGTATATAAGGACTCCCGTATCTTCCCCAGAAAATACGGGAATTGTTTTTTGGGCTTCATCGCACGAAGAGCCTCGATAGAGCTGAGGCTGTCCGAGATGATGAAGTAGTGATCTGTGGGCAGAGTGTCGATGATCCCAAGGGTGTACTGAATAGCAGCTAATTCTGCGACGTAAACTGAAGCGGGATCATTGAGCTTGAATGAAGCGGTGATAGTATTATTGAAGATACCGAAGCCAGTGGACCCATCGAGATTCGATCCGTCAGTGTAGAACATTTTGTCACAGTCGACTTCTCGGAATTTATTATAAAATATATTGGGGATCACTTGTGGGAGTATATGGTCCGGTATTCCACGAATCTCTTCCTTCATGGATGTGTCGAAGAATACAGTAGAATCAGGAGTATCTAGAAAACGGGCATGGTTGGGATTATACGAAGAAGGATTGATGCTCTGTGCCATGTAGTCGAAGTACAAGGACATAAAACGGGTTTGAGAATTAAGCTCGACGAGTCTTTCGAAGTTTTCAATCACCAACGGGTTCAAGATATCGCATCGAATGAGCAATCGATATGAGAGTTCCCAAAATCGATTTTTCAACGGGAGAACGCCCGACAGCACTTCGAGACTCATCGTATGGGTCGACTGCATGCACCCTAAGGCGATACGCAAACAACGATACTGAATTCTTTCGAGTTTGATGAAATGTATGTTCGCCGCGGAGCGAAAGCAGAAGCATCCGTATTCCATTACCGACAGTATCGTTGTTTGATACAACCTAATTAGGTCTCCTGGGTGGGCACCCCACCATGTTCCAGTTATTGTCCGGAGAAAATTGATCCTTTGTTGGCATTTTTGTTTCAGATACCTAATGTGACATCCCCAGGTACCTTTCGAGTCGAACCAGACCCCGAGATATTTAAATGTGAAGACCTGATTGATCGTTACACCCATGAGTAGAAGCTGGAGTTGCGCCGGCTCACGCTTCCTAGAAAAGACGACCAGCTCAGTTTTCTCCGTGGAGAACTCGATACCCAGCTGAAGAGCCCAAGCAGACAAATTGTCCAAAGTATCTTGTAATGGTTCTTGCAAATCGGCAGCTTTGGGCCCTGTAACAGAGACCACCCCGTCGTCTGCAAGTTGCCTTAGCGTGCATGAATTGGCAAGACAATCGTCAATGTCATTCACGTAAAAATTGTAGAGTAGGGGACTTAGACATGAGCCCTGGGGAAGACCCATGTAGCTAAATCGCGATGTTGTTAAGTCGCCATGCGAAAAATGCATATGCTTCTCAGACAACAGGTTTAGCAAAAAGTTATTTAAAATCGGCGAAAGACCATGCTGATGCAGCTTCTCTGAAAGAACATTGATAGAAACTGAGTCAAAAGCCCCCTTAATATCCAAGAAGAGTGATGCCATCTGCTCTTTGTTAGCATAGGCCATTTGGATTTCTGTAGAAAGCAACGCAAGGCAATCGTTCGTCCCTTTGCCTTTGCGGAAGCCAAATTGTGTATCTGACAGTAAGCCATTTGCTTCAACCCAATTATCGAGGCGAAACAAGATCATTTTCTCGAACAACTTCCGGATACAGGAAAGCATTGCAATCGGTCGGTACGAGTTGTGGTCGGAGGCTGGTTTTCCCGGTTTTGCGATGGCGATGACCTTCACTTGCCTCCAGTCGTGAGGAACAATGTTACCCTCAAGGAACTTGTTAAATAAATTCAGCAAACGCCTTTTAGCAGTGTCAGGCAGATTCTTCAACAAGTTGAATTTGATTCTGTCTAACCCCGGGGCGTTATTGTTGCACGATAAGAGGGCAAGTGAGAACTCCACCATCGAAAACGGTGTTTCGTTCGCGGTATCGTGAGGAGACGCGGCGTGGTATGTTTTCTGTACCGGGACAGAGTCCGGACAGATCTTCTTGGCGAAGGCGAATATCCAGCGGTTTGAATATTCCACGTTCTCGTTAATACTATTTCGGTTACGCATACGTCGAGCCGTACCCCAAAGAGTGCTCATCGCTGTTTCTCTCGTTAACCCGTCGACGAACCGGCGCCAATAACTGCGTTTCTTGGCTTTCATCAAACACTTCATTCGCTTTTCTAGCGACGCGTACTGTCGATAGCTATCGGGTAACCCGTCGTCCCGAAAGGTTTTATACGCAGTGGACTTTTCCGCGTACAGTTCTGAGCACTCTTTGTCCCACCACAGGGTGGGAGATCGTCCGTGGGTGTTCGCGCCCGGTACTGGTTTAGTCTGAGCTTGATTCGCACTGTCGAGAATCAAGCCAGCCAAAAACCTGTACTCTTCCTCCGGAGGAAGTTCTTGAATGGATTCGATTTTAGCGGATATCGCGGTCGCGTAACTCTTCCAATCAATGTTCCGTGTGAGGTCATATGAGACATTGATTGTTTCTGATGGTCTTGAACCGTTGGCAATTGAAATTACGATAGGCAAATGGTCGCTACCGTGGGGATCAGGGATCACCTTCCACGTGCAATCTAACTGTAGCGAAGTCGAGCATAGAGATAAATCCAACGCGCTTGCGCGTGTTGGTGGTGTAGGAATCCGTGTCATTTCTCCCGTGTTTAAGATGGTCATGTTGAAATTGTCGCAAAGATCTTGGATTAATGTTGATCTGTTATCATCGTGAAGACCACCCCATACCGTACCGTGCGAGTTAAAGTCTCCTAGAACTAGCCGCGGTGCCGGTAGGAATTCCGTGATATTACAAAGCGTTCGGTTCCCTACCGACGCTCTAGGGGGAATGTAGATGGAAGCAATGCTAAGGTATTTGCTTTTGATCCTTATTTCACAAGCGACAACTTCAATGCCTGGTGTCGAAGGGAGGTTAATTCGGTTGAAAGAATAGCACTTTTTAATCCCCAAAAGTACTCCTCCATAGGGGTTTTCTCGATCCAGACGAATTATATTAAAGTCGTGGAAGTTGAGATTTATATCGGAAGTTAACCAAGTTTCACATAATGCGAAAACATCACATTTTAAACTATTTAGTAAAAATTTAAAGGAATCAATTTTCGGGAGGATACTTCTGCTGTTCCACTGTAGAACAGTGATCGAATCAGTGACCTCGTTCGATGACTTAGCCATCGAAGGATACGATCGCTGCAAGGAGGGGCCATTTAGTAGTCAACTGCTTCAAAAATGTTTGCACTATAGGGAGAAAACGTATCAGAAGGCTTTTAAGAGGATCGGTAACATTGAAAGCTGTGAAAATTAAGTCCACGATGTCAGAAAATTTCATTAGTCCATTACTGGACTGAGTGTCTGTTCGAAAAAGAGGGACACTTGGGGTTTCTGGTGTCCCTGGAAGTGGTGGGTACTCCTTGTTTGAATTAAAATTTCCAAATCCAGGAGCAGATTGCTTCGGCATTAGTGCAGCACTTCCGTTGGATTTATTAGATGTGGTTGGCGCACTCTCAGAGGAGGACACCTTGGGACCCTTACGGGGCAGTCTAGGGGAGGCAGGATTTCTCCGCTTCCTGGACTCCCCCGGGTTAACGAAAGATGTTCCCTCTTGTGGATTATCAGATTCTTGCTCAACAGGAGCCAAAAGAGCAAAGGAGTTTTCGGAAAGGACAGATGGCGAAGCATTCTTTAACATTTCTGCATAAGAGCGCTTCGAGCGTTCCTTGAGGGAGCGCTTAATTTTATCCCCGCGCTGTTTGTACGCAGGGCATGATTTAAGATCATGCGGAGGGCCCCCGCAGTAAACACACTTTTCAGTGTCTTTATCACAAGAGTCATCCTCATGCTCTCCACCGCACTTGCCACATCGTTTTTTATTGCCACAAAAGGTGGCTGTGTGGCCCAACTGTTTGCAGTTGCTGCAGTTCATTACCCGCGGTACAAACAGGCGTACAGGCAGGCGAACCCTATCCAGAAGGACATAATTTGGAAGAGACGATCCGGCGAAAGTCACCCGAAGCGAGGCTGATGGTATATAGGATTCTTTATCTCCAGCGAGCGTGTGCAATTTCTTGCAGTCTAATATTTTCACCGGCTTTAGTAGGGGGTTTTTAAAACAGCCAGCCCCATACTTCAGCACGTCCTCGCATGTCAAACTCGCCTCGGTTATGACCCCGTCGACCTCTACATCTACACACGGTACATACACCCTATAATGCTGCGTAAAGCGGGTACAGGAAGCAATCCCGTTTGCCTGTGCGAGGTCGCTAACAACAATTTTTAACTTATTCGCACGAACCTTTGTAATCTGGGTCACGGCCGAGTAATGCTCTGTCAGATCACGTGATATTTTCAAAATATCAAATGATTTATTGGTGGTCCGGAAGTAAACCACAAATGGCCCAGTCGAGTTCTCTGGGTATGCTTTTAGGCGAGGGGGTTTGGTAGGAGGCTTATCAGGGGATGTTTCATCATCCATATTATCATCGGTGGGCTGACCGTCGAGGGACATTTTAGCGCGAGATCAGCACTTCGCGCAAAGAACGATAAAAAGAGCAGTAACGGAATGTATCAAGGGCAAAACAGAAAATAATAGTAGAAGGGAAACAGGTACTTATCTTTTCGATGCCGATGACCTTTGCTGGGACTGGCTGACAATACCAGCACGACACACTTTGTTTTCGAAACAAAGGCCTAGCAATCACAACTGGCTTTGACACTGCACTGAGCACTGGACACAATAAAAACTGAGCCGGGGAAGGCAACTGCAAAAGCACTAGCACACGTCTTATCCGAGCGCAAGTCGAACAACGAATGATTTGGTGTTATGATAAAGGTAGATTACTTAACATTCGTCTCGAACATTGTACCCAAGCGAACGGTAAACAGCTGTACAATGCTCGAATCAAACAGCTATGTGAGAAAATTGTATCCATATACGAATGGAAGATACATGCACGTCAAAATGATTAAATGCTAGTGATAATGGGTGGAGCGAAAGGGACAACTAGTACCACGACGCTATATTAACTACAAGCAATTTTGTGCACATATTTAATACGGATTAGTGCGATCGAGGTATATATAAAATGTGTGCTTGAAACGAGCACAACGTAAGGGAAAGCTCAATCGCCAGTAGAACGGCATTGCGTAGCGTAGCTCCACAGCCAGTGTAGCGGACATATCAGCCTGCTACACTATCTATAAAAATATGCTGTTCAGTATTCTACTTTGCTTGCCGTTTAACAGGCAACTGAGCTTGTCTGGCCAAATCCGTTCTTTCAATAGCCGATGATGACGAGTGTCCTTCTCGTCCACACAACTCTGTATTGCGCGGGGAGAAAACAACTAATATTTGTTTTTATTTATTTTTATTTGTAGAAATTGTAAATGTTTACAAGAACCACGGCGCCTTTGGCGGGGGCCAACCCGACCAAACGCACGCTACTGTTTTGAGTGCACCGCTCTATCCCCATATTGAAAACAAAGA
Source organism: Topomyia yanbarensis (assembly GCF_030247195.1). Classification (NCBI taxonomy): domain Eukaryota; kingdom Metazoa; phylum Arthropoda; class Insecta; order Diptera; family Culicidae; genus Topomyia; species Topomyia yanbarensis. The sequence continues at coordinate 83,183,457 of NC_080671.1, forward strand.
CGTCAAATTAGAATTACTGAAAAGTACACGTAAAATTGCTTACATGTCCCGAAATAATGTCTGGCCATTTCCGGAACGTCTGATAATGTCGTACACGTTTCGCCTTCTCGAAGCCGTCTGCTAACTTTATCTTAGCCCTGCCATGAGTCATTTGCATTAGAAATAGGTTTCGAGATCTGTCAAGCATAATGTTACATTTGCACAGCGTTATTGTAAATACTTTGATTAAGATTTATACTAATGCCCAACAGAATGCGGTACGAATTATAAATGAGATCAAAGGGAAAAAATGTTACCCAGAGCCGGGATTCGAAACTGCAATCTTTTCGGCAACCGCCAATTGCACTAAATCTTAATCAATATGATGGCACTCATCCCAAATTACAAAACCAATGAAAATTACTTTCCTTTATTCCACTGCCACGTTGAAACCAAACCTGGGTACGCCCCTGCCCAGCGCACATGATCATCTCCTGGGGGCTTGATAAGAGAATCCCCAACAACCAACAAGTCGAAAATATCGATAATAAACCCAAGCAAACATAAACGCTCTAATCACTATATTTTTTAATACTTTTACTTCTTTTCCTCACGATATTGACGCAAAAAAACCTGAGCCCTCAACTGCGGTTGGAGTAACCCGTCCGTGGGGGGAGGTTATTGGAAGGAAGGAAAAAAAATCAATTATAACATCATCTTCTCACTTATTGGTGTTTCGTTTCAGTTCATTTTTTGTCCGCTTGTATATCCTACCCCACTTTAGGCTGCTGGCTGACTGGCTGGCTACCGAACCACTGCCACTGCCGCGCGCGATTTCTGTCGGCAGCTAAATACGTAAAATAAATAAATTATATGGCAATCAGCCCCGGTCTAATGAGTATATTAGTATTTTGTTCTGGATTCGAGCGGATGCTGCTTGTTTCGGTATTTGCTGTTGAGTCATTCTTGACCATGTGACACCTTAGGCGCTAGGCAGAATAAATGCCGATAATGATGGCTGAAAGGAGCGCTATTTTTTAATCCATGTAACAGTGATTGTTAGAAGTCGGAATTTACTTTTAGAAAACAAAATTTTACATGAATTCGCAGAACATTACCAACACAGTGTCTGGGAAGCAAATCTACCATGGTGGCCTATTCCTCCCCACCACACATTATCACCAACGCAGCAACGAAAGCTGATCATCCCGTCGAGATTTTATTCCGATCAGTAAAATTTCCCAGAAACATCCAATCGTTCACCCTGTCGTTAGTCGTCGGTCGGCGGCAGTTCGATTCCCGCCTTCCAGAAAAGGAAAACATTTATTCAAACGCTTAATCGACTTAATGGAAAAACAACCACCGTCGATCACCATTATATGACACACCAGCATCGGAGATAGGACGGGGATAAAGATTGAAAATATAGACACTTGAGCCATCAGAACCGATCCGTTTTTGGCGTCCAGGCGGAAAGAAAAGAGAGAGAAAAAACTTGTCCGAATCTAAATCTTCCAATCCATGCCACGAGACGCGTCAAAGCCAAATTTGAACATGACACGATCGATTCCAACAGTCGTCTCCGCTGGTGGAGCCCAAAAAGCAGACAAGATCGATACCTCCAAGTGGCCTCAAGTTGAAATGCTTGATGTGTATAAATATTGATTTTATGATTTGGGAAATTTATGATCCAACGTCAATATAATGTCTTGTTGAGCATCGGTAACATGTTTTCTTCTTTCCCTTTCGCAAGAAACTAAAAAAAACTATCGTGCCCGAACGGGCACTGGTGCCGGCGTCCGGAGTCACTCCAACATGACTTTCTGAAGAGATCAGCTCTCTTCACGAATTTGATAGATTCTCAAATTTCAAAAATGGTATTGCACACACACGCGGGATCCTCTGTCACCCGTCTCACCAAACACCTACTCGCCTGCCCCCCTGCTCGGGAGCAGTAATTTATCTCCGTACGCGGCGTCATTATGTCCAAAAGATTCCAAGCCGGATCGAAACCGGGGGATTTGGGGGAATCGAAATGGGATATTGGCGATCGCACTGTTTATGTTATGATCATCAGTTCGGCTCGTACAAATCTAATTAATTTTTATGCCCTCCCGAACCGATCGAATCCGAGAGCTGCTTTTGATCCGATCCAATCATGCCGAACGAAACCGCGCGTCGTCGTAGTCGTCGGTTCGTTGTGGGTGGGAGAATCGACCGAACGTGATATTAAGCCCGAAAGGAAAGTGTTTAATGGCCGTACGCTTCACGCTCTCCGGCTCGGCAAACCATCAAAGACCGTCATCATCCAATCGGAATAATAGGGCGAGATTAGACTTACGAAAAAAAAATGACGGAAATACTGAGCAGAGCTCCCTATACGCCATACAATTAAACTAAATACAAATTTGTTGATTTTATGATGGGCATTAAACTAGAAAATTTGAATTTACTACTCGCTCGAAGGGCCCGCGGAGAATCGGAACTACAACGACATCGATCGTGGTTAACTTGTTGCACCGAGAATTTGTCACGAAGGAACAAAACAAAAAAAAAACGAAAAGATTTCAATGCTTCAAAAGACGCACCGTGTGTGGTTTTTTACGACCTCCATTATTTATGGCACCACGGTGTTGCCAATGGAAATGAAGAGGAAGTTAGCTCTGTGATTGTTTGATCCTCTCGGACGGTTGACACGGTGTGATTTTTAGTATTTGCTAGCTAGTTTTAGGGAAGAAACGAAAATCTTTGATGTCGGAGATAAGCCAGTTTGAAGCTGCAACGATTGCGAGAAAGATTACTTCATTTGTTTGAGTGGCTTAGATTATGCAGCTTCAAAATACTTTCAGGAAAGGGCTTAAATTATCTAAAACATTTTCAACTTTTTTCCTTTTATTATTTCGATTATGTTAGTCACATTTTCTTTTTTACATTGTAACGATAATAAATTAGCTAGAGATTACTGGAAAATTATGAAAATTAGAGCCATAGTACTCAAGTGAGAGCAAGGATATGAGGTAAACAGATCGGAAAACTAGAAGTGGCAGGGTCATTAGAACGAGGGTCGAGCTTAGGCAGCATAACTACGAATCACCCGAGTTCACTAGCATGTGTCCTGATAAAGGTAGACGTGTCTATCTTTACCGTGACAGCCTGTTGCTGTTTATTGCTGTGTAAATTCAATGTGAATTTTTCTGCAGTCATTTTTATTGGACTCTTTCTCAAAAAGTATGCTACATAACTCTTTTTCGCGTACTTCCATTCAAATTTACTATAATTTTCTACCAAAATAAGTCCTAATATTTTTCAGCTAAGACTATTTTGTAGCTTTTTTGAAGCTTTTTTGCCAAATACTACATAGTTTGACTCCCGTTCACTGCAGTTGAAGTTTTTGCCATTGGCTCTTTAGGAAAATATTAGAGGAAAAAATGTTAAAAGCTAGAATGTTCGAACTAGCCTTTAGAAAAATACACTTCCTTCATTGTTAAAGGGAGCAATCTTAGTTTTTGAATGAGAATACATCTGTTTCTTGAAGAGTGCGGAAGTTATAATTTTGGGATATTTTGTCCGTAAAACCCCCTATTTTTAAAAATCATTTCTGCTGTATGCTACAAATCATACCTTTTTTGCAGTTTTTCTAATGTTCAATAATTCTGTACCGGTTGAGACCGGACTCCTGATTAGATGTAATGTATAGAGCTTTTTTTTCGTCAAATATGGCATCGTTCTTATTGATGATTCTTCGTTATCATTTTGTTGTAAACACATTTATCAATGCCAAACCACTATGTATTCCTCAGAAATCATATTTTGAACAAGATACAACCATTTTTGTGTACTGATATACCTCAAGTGCAACAATACAATCTGAAATTGTTTGATGAAACAAGACCAATAGAACGCTCGATGTGGGAAGTTCGAACAAATAATATTCTGTTCAATATATCTCGTGATCTCGATCATGTAGAGGGATAATTTCTTCGGAAAACTCAAGAGAAGATCAAAAGCTAATGAATGGAAGCTAAAATTGGTTTAAATAAAATTATGCCGCTAGGTGGCACCAGTGAGCATGCTATTTTTTCAGCTCACTAGTATCTCAAGATCTAGATTTTTTGGAAAGTCAGTATTTTCGACGAAGTTGCTAAGCAAATCAAAACCTATGACGTGTATAACGGCTGTTTCAGAAAACTACCGTTAGGCGGCGCTACTGAGCATGTCAGTCGTTCAACCTAACGTATCTCAATTTCCTGATTTTTAGCGAGTCAGTGCATTTGGCAAATTTGCTCACGAGATCAAAACCTTCGAGGTGGTATACCGAATAGCATGAGATTCTTCCACTAGGAGGCGCTAGTGAACTTGAGCATGTAATTCGGTCGACCTACTGTATCTCAGTTTCCTGACTCTTTGGAAGGTTGTCGTTCTCTTTTTTCTTCGAACTGAATCCGACAATAGTGAATGTCACCAAAAGAAAGAATAAATCGATGATATTCCGAAAATAAGTTCACTAAATTGTCAGATGACTTTCCTTTTACTAATCTAAATTAATTTTTTCATTCATGATTTTAATATATACGCAAAGAAATTTTGATTTGGAAGTCGTAAAACTCCTGTGTACCATTTCTGTAACACTATTCGAACATTCACGGTGGTAATCGGTACAGTCACTTTATATAACAGACTAGCGGAGAGAAAAACTGTAAAACTAGCAACCATGGATGTAAACCGGCATCACGGAAGCTCCCATAAGCTTTGCATGGGCTTCCTCTTGCACTTTCCCTCTCAAAACCCTCATGCTCGTTTGGCTGCAATTTTTGACCCTTCGCTAGTCTGTGTATAAAGTGTCTGTAGTAATCGGTAAAAGGGGTGCTTACAACACGCACAGAAATAATGACACAACATCCATAAATACAGAAAAATGCTAAACAAACACAGGGCCGGCGGAAAGCGTGGGTAGTATGGGTAGTACTACCCACTCGAAAATAACCGAGTGGGTAATCACCCACTCAACATCTATCTACTACAATTCCATTTGCCTAAACGAACGTGATTTAATGTGAATCTAATGTAAGCGTGTGCATTGCGAAAAGGGAAAAATCCTTGCTAAAGGACCCCTCACTCTATGCTTTCTACCCACTCGAGTGTAAAGTGTTTCGCTCCCCTGAACAAACATAATTGTTCAACATACTGATTTGATTCGACAATCTTATAGCTCACTTATGACATGAATTCTATCATACTGTGTAGAACAATATTGATTATTACCATTGATTAGAATAAAACAATTTTATGTGTACCCGTTGCTTTTACTTATTTGGCTGCTATATAATATGTCCAAATATTTTCATAAGACGCTTTGGATGTAGTTAGGATACTAGGACTACGTAGTTAATGAAAATCGTCAAGAAGGATTCGGTTCGCGGTGGCACTTACTTTTTTCGCATCGCACGTCCTGTCCCAGGTTTCGCATGGTGCCAGAATTTCAAAATTCTTGAATCAACAACTTTGGCAAAGACACTGCACTTCTATCGCAATCTTGAGATGCAGAAATCGCCATCTTGAGATTCATAAATCATGTTCACTGGCGCTACCTAGTGGCAGAATTCTAAACTATTCAGTGTATCATTTCGTAGGTTTCTATCTCTTGTGCAACTATATCGAAGACACCGTCCCGCCAACAAATCAGAAATGCTAGATACAGTAGGCCAAAAATTGCATGGTCACTAGTGGCAGAATATTGAACTATTTCGCATATCACCTCGTAGGTGTTGTTCACCAGAACAACATTGCCGTAGATATATATCTGCTGAAAAATCAGAACAGTAGATCGGATAGAAATTAATGCTCACTAGCACCACCTGGCGGTAGAATTCCGCCATATTTATTCGCCCATTCGAAAGGCCATTATTTACTGCCCAAGTTTGCAGAAGAAAGTAGTACTCCAAATGGTACGGACCACGAGGTATTCTAAAGACTATCTGTGTTGTACAAAGTACAACGCGCGAGTTCTAGTGTTACAAAATTTGGCGCGAGTGCCGGAGGGTTAAGAATGAAAGGTGGTTTTCACTACGTAAATGCGAAAATCATCCATTTCATTTTCATATGTCAAAAACATTGAAAATATGAAAATTTAAAGAAAAAAAATATGCAACATAATTTTTTTTTTCGAGAGTTGTCCTACTGGAGCTGTAGAGCTAGGTTCTCGGAAGGGCTCCCCGTTAGAATCACATGCTACAATTTGCAGACGAGACAGACAATGTCGCCCACTAAAACACTGATTTAGGCCAATTGTAGCGGGCCGTGATTCTGAATGTGATATTCATTGTACGGTTCAGGTATGTGCGGGCGTAGCGACTCGCGATCACGTGTATCATCGCGAAGGGCTCGAACTTTTGTACGTTAACGTGCTGGAACGCGTGTGCTAACGTGTATGTAACTTCGCGTGTATAAATTCTATTTTATAACCGTGTGTCTTTCGCATATTCGCGTGTGTACGGTTCAGATTCCAGAAGAAAGTGGGTTCTACCATATCATTAGAGTTCCCAGTGGTTATGAGCTTTATTTTTTTATTGGTCCAACTGAATGTATGGACCTAAATTCCTAGAATGAAGGCTAAAGATTTCCGGACGTGACCGATTCATGATAGCGCGCGTTTGTAACTTCGTACTAAAACGTTCGCATTGTTACCGAAGTATTATCAAGTTTTCGTGATCGCAAACGTAGGTGTGCGTAGATGATCGCGAAGAGCTTAAGCCTTCGTATGTTGACGTGTTTGTCGCGTCTGTTCGCGTGTATGTGACTTCGCGTGAATAAATTCGATTTTGTAACCCTGTGGTCATTCACATATTCGCGTGTGTTCTTGGGTGGCCACGCGGACCGTCATTCTGATATTTATTTTTCGGTGTACGGATCACATTCTGACAAGGAGTGAGTTACTCCGTATCAAACGAGTTACCGGTCATGTCGCCATGGAACGTGTTGTCCAGTGGATATGAGAGCTTTCTTTTTAATTGATTCAATTGAAGGCATGGACCTAGACTTTTGGAATCGATGAAAGATACTTCCGGACGTGATCGATTCATGATCGCGCGAGTGTGGGGGACTGTAGGTTTACACTTGAGACCGCGTTTGATTGTTTATAAGTGCTGAGACGTTATCATGTCTGCGAGAACGCGGGTGTAGGCTGCATGGATGATCGCAAACGGCTCAAGCATTTGTATGTTTGATTGTGGCGTGTATGTGACTTCGTGTGTATAAATTAGATTTTTATGTCGCCATGTAGTTTAGTGGATATGAGCATCATCTTTTTGATTGGTCCACCTGAAGGCATTGGACCTTTTGCTACTAGGACCGAGAATAGGGGTTTAAAGATGAAACTGATTCACGATCGCGCGAACACGGGCGGTGGTTCACTCTTGAGACCGCCTTTGTGAATTTATAAGTGCTAAACCGTTCACTCAGTCACCGGGGTGTTATTCTGTTTGCGAGATCGTGGGTGTGGTTATACGTGGACGATTGCGAAGGACTCGAGCGTTTGTATGTTGACGTTTTTGTCGCGTATGCTAGAGTGTATGTAACTTCGCGTGGATACATTATTTTTAGAAGCATGTGGCCATTCGGATGTTCGCGTGTTATTCAATGATCGCGCGTGGACGTCATGTCCAGTTTTTGTTTCTATTGGTCCAACTAAAGGCATGTGTTTGGACTGCTAGGATCAAGGGTAGAGACTTGCGGACGTGACCGATTCATGATTACGCGAGCGGTGGGTTGATGATAGCGACCGCGTTGGTAAATTTTTAGGTACAAATGTTGACTTAATTACCGGGGTGTTTGAATGTTGGCGAGATCACGGGCGTTCGCAGTTTTGACCAGGTTTGTGTTATCTTGAAGGCCACGTTTGTACGTTTGGAATAAAAGATTATGAGTGTATATGAGATGATAAGCAATTTGTGTTAGTGAGTGTTAGCAAGGATCTAATTTAAAATATAGCAATAAAAGAAGGGTGCATCCAGAGAGAATTGGGCCCTAATCCCACATTGTATATTATTTGACCATGGCAGTGGATAAAAAAGGTCGCCAAGTTAAGTACTAAAATTGATCACAATGTAACCTAACTAAAAAGAAAATAATCGTATCCCAAGTTTATGTGATATAATCACTGTAATACTGCTTTGGTGGAAAAGCCCCCGGACCACGTCAAGGTACAGTATCATGCCGAGGGAATATGCAATTTCATTTCTTATTCCTTTTTTATTCCACTTTTTTCAATTAACTGAAGGGTTGCTGAAATAAAAAATTTCCTATTACTGCAGTAGAACGTTTTTGAATGTATAATGTTTGCCTTAAAATGAACGGAATTTTATTAATAGAAAATGCAAAAGTTAATTTTTTTCATAAGCGTTACTTTCTGAGGATTCTCTTAAAGTTAAATTTCGTGTGAATAAGAATAACATTTTACTATATATGGTTACACAAATGAACAATTTTTCAACACTATTTTTAAAAATATAAAAAAATACCGCATTACCGCGCGGTGCGGTGCGGTAAATAAAGTGCGGCTGCGGTAAGCGGTGCGGTTTTATTTTATTTTTTTTTTGCGGTTGCGGAGCGGACATCCATTAATTGGTAAAAATGTTTTTCTTGTAACAGCTTTAAACATGTTTCTAAATTTCATACTACCTCGTAGACAAAAACATAATTTTATTACACTCTACGATTCTCCCAGATATTTTAAATTTTGTTTTCTTTCTTTTTTTCTCGAAAGTTGTCCTACTGGAGCTATAGAGCTCCAGTTCAAGGAAGGGCTCCCCATCAGAATCACCCATTACAATTGCAGACGAGACGGGAAATGTCACCCATTAAAACGCAGCTGAAGTCCAATTGCAGCGGGTCATGATTCTGATTGTGATATCGAGCGAACGGTTCAGTTGTGCGGGTGTATAGACTTTACGATCGCGTAGGAATGAGTATTTATTTGTGTGCGCTTGAGACCGCGTTAATCCGATTGGAAGCGCTGTAGGGTTCACTAAATCATCATTGGGGCGTTTTTGTGTTTGCGAAATTTTGGGCGTTGTTGTGCGTGGATGATCGCGATTGTATGTTCGTCTTTGTGTACCATCGCGAAGGGCTCGGGCGTTTGTATGTTATCGTGTTCGATCGCGTGGGCATTTGTATGTCGCGAGTGCTAGCGTGTCACTTCGCATGCTTAAATTAGATTTTAAAACCGGGTGTCCATTCGCATTTTCGCGTGTGTTCTTGGGTGATCGCGCGGACCGTGAATCTAATACTCAATTATCAGTGTATGGTTCAGATACTAGAGGAGAGTGAGTTCTCTATCACTAGAGTTCCCGGTCATGTCGCCATGGACCGTGTTGTCTAGTGGATATAAGCGTAATTTTTTCCTGGTTGGTCCAACTGAAGGCATGGACCTTGGCTGCTAGCGCCGAGAGAAAGTAATTCTTGAGACGGGGTTTGTAAATTAATAAGTGCTAAAACGTTCACTTAGTCACCGGGGTGTTATCCTGTTTGCAAGATCGAAAGCGTAGGTATGCATGGATGATCGCGAAAGGCTCGAGCGTTTGTATGTTAACGTGTTTGTCGCGTGTGCTAGCGTGTATGTAACTTCACGTGTATAAATTCGATTTTATAACCGTGTGACTATTCGCATATTTGCGTATATTCTTGAATGATCGCGCGCGGACCCTGAATCTGATACTTAATTTGCAATGTATGGTTCAGATCCTAGAAGAGAGTTAGTTCTCCCATCTAATTAGAGTTCCCGATTATGGCAAAATGGGCATCAACGTAAAATAAAATCACCCCAATAACTGAAATAGAAGCAAAAAATTTCATCACGACAACTTACAGCAGTAAATATGGACGGTTTTTGATACAAACGAGCCTGATATATAACACAATTTCTATTATGCCATAATTTTATTAATGGTCCTGAAACCACGCAGTGCACTGAGCGCTCAACATTATAGTCAAAAATGCTTTGCGCATGAAGAAAATGATTTTTTTTACGTGTCCACGCATTCTTCACTTATGCTTATTATGTTCCTTGTGTGTATCAAGCTGGTCGATCAGTTTATCTGGCTGAAAATCTAACGTAAAGTTAAATAGCAGAGCTTGGAAAACGAATCAGCTGAAAAAGAACGAACACTCTTCATTCGTTCTTCGCTTTACGAATATACCACCCATTGAACCATTCGCCACTGAGCTGCGGAGTTGACGGCTTTGGTGCACCACCACGGAGGCTGGTGAATCATTACTGTTCTATAGTGTAGGTATATGAGCATAGCGTAATAATACCCTTTACTCATTTCCTCTCCCATTCGAAGAGATATCAACCGCTGTGCATCATTCGCTCTCCATAACAAACTGTACATAGGCACCCAGATTCTTTTTGCGCTTGCTGGGTGCGAATGTAGGTGCGAAAAATGATGCCGCCCAGCTGCCTCGGTCAGCAGCGCTCATAATGAGAATGTGTTTGTTGTGTTTTGTTACTTTTATTCGTGGTAGGTACATGTTCTGTACGCTTTTCATATGCCCTATTTTTTAGTTTTTTTCTTCAACCTATTGAATCTGTCGAATTTTGAAAATACAAACAGGGTTAGGGGAACTTGGGGAGACTTGACCAAGCGCGAAATTCAACAATTATTAATAACGTGTAACGTTTGGTTCTTGAAAAATCCTTTCCTCATAGTAAATATTCCGTAATTCGTGAATTTGCGGGGTTACATATGTTGAGGTTGGTCAAGAAATTTATATTTTTTATTCTTCTATCGTAAAGTTTAGGTTCTTAAGAATGTTATTTCAAATTTTTATAGAGATTGGAGCAGTGGATGCAAAGTTATAGCGTTTTTCATCTTGCTCCCTTACGGAGGCGTGGCTTATACTAGAAACATTAACGCGATTACCTCGATCTTTGCTGTGATTTTTTTTTGCTTGTTCGTAATTTAACTGCCGTGTCTTTGAACGATTGATTCCACAATATGCCGCACATTTTAAAAAACCCGTTAGCAGGTATTATCCAATTTAATCAGGAGTCATAAATCTTGCTCATCAAATTTGCGGTTAATATTATATTTGTTAACATTTAACCAGTCTGCACATCTATTAGGAAAAGCATGTAGTACATCATAGTTTGAAACATATATTGTCCTTGTTAAATGCGAATAACTTATAACCAAGCTTATAACCACGTCGTTTTGGTTCACGATTATAGAATTCCAAATATTCGTAAGGTAGATATACAATGCTGGAAAAAATTGAACCTATATGTTTTGGGCTGAGTCATCTGAGGAACCAACATCCAAAAAACTGATAAAATGCATATCGATGTTTGAATATCCACGATTTCCCTAAATTTATAAAGCATCGTGAACGCATGTTCAAATTTTTTCCCCTCAAACCTGAACAGAATCAAATTAGGGACGATCCATAATTGACGTAGCATTTTTTGAGTGATTTTTAACACTTCCCGTCCCCATCGTAGCATTTCGTCACAAACCTCTTAATACCTCCCTGGTAATTACGTAGCTTGACGGTAATTCTCCCCCCTTGTCCCCGTAAAATTAAAAAAAAAGAAGCGATGTTAGTTATTCCCCTTTAAAAAAGCTACGTAGCATAACATGACCGCCTACCCCCTGTCGTCAGACATCATCACAAAATACAAAACTCCCCCCTCCCCATATAATGCTTCCTTTATTAATGGATGATCTATTGGCGATACCTGTTGCCTAATGTCCGCTCCACAAGCCATATGTTTTTAACTGACGTAGCGAAATAGGCTGAAAACCGCTAATATGGCCAGATGAATTTTATATTCAGATTCAGCATTACACAATGAATCTGAATGATTCAACAGCTTGTATGTTCGTGAACCAAATCCACTAAATAATCAACCAAGCAACAAAGGACCACTATTCAAGAGAGAAGAGAATACTGATATACTCTCTTTCAATGATACTCGCAGCTGTCCATCATTATAATGATACGTGCTTATGCAAGCATATTAGCGTTCCTGTTTCTGTTTCCTCGTGCTGTTACTTCGGTATCCATAGCGGCAATTCATTCGGCTGGGGTGAAGGCAAGCGTTTTACTGAACCGTATTGTGGTTCGTTCGCGTTGAATTTGAATGAATGGTGAAAGCTCTGCTCGCGCTGCCATCGCGTTGTTATATTCATGCACACGATACTTCCCGAGCGATTAGTGGCAATTTTAAGAGCGCGTTTAGTAGCGACCGGTGTGGGATTACACTGAAGTCTTTTTAAGCGGTTTTTATGCGATTTTTTTATTGCGATAGATCTTCTTGAATGCACATGCTTTAACAAAAGACATAAAATGTTCATATTTTTATTTTAGGTTATAAATTACTAGTCTTTGGGTTAAGGATATGAGAAGCATTCTTTTCTTCTTTATTTTTTCGATTATAGAGGTTTTAACCTTAAGGTCATTCGCCTCTTCGGGTTAGAAAAATCTCTTATGAAAAATTTCTAATCCTATGTGCGGGGTCGGGACCCGAACCCAGGTGCACTGCGTATAAGGCAATCGATTTACCAACTACGCTACGCCCACCCTGAAGAAGCATTCTTGATGCAGTGAAAATAAAAACAGAAAATGACTGAATACCTTTTTACCTTTTTCATAATAAAACTTATGCAATCGGTCGGAATTTCGACTTTTTAATCGAGGCCCGCAGAGCCGAATCTGTTATACCATACGACTCAGTTCGGCGAGATCGGAAAAAGTCTCTGAGCGTGTATTTTTTACTTGGTGATAAAGTTTTTACGCCGACCCGGCACACGTTTAGTAGTTAAACCATACTACCGATTTCGTCCATTGTGTGCCAGAAGTGAGGGACTCTGAACAGAGAAGATAACTCTGAACCCTATTCCTCTAAACTTCACCAAGAAGTCCGACATTTGCCTGATCCCCCGGATTCCATTTGACATGACTACTTCGGGGGGAGGCGTGCTAATGCACTTCACTTGATTCCAGGTCTAGCTGGTCGTGCTAGATTTCGCTTGTCTCATAACCGCCATATCAGTCCTGCACGGCATTATATCCTACATGCCCTCCTCTCTACGTTGACCAGTTGGATGCCGTGACCGATCCGACGATTCCGGTTGGGGGGGGGGGTGGCTTCCGGTTCACTGGTGCCCCAACGACCAGGGTCTGTCGCGTTCGGTGCTACTCGGCGTAGTTCCCGACGGTGGAGCTAGCCTACCTCGGCGGAGAGTTCCCCGACGAAAGAATGTCTCCTGCAACCGTTGACGGACACGTTATTCCTCCTTAGATGCAGTCCGACAGAGTGCCGAGGTCAGTCCAGCGATTCCTAGTGGAGGATTGCGTCCGGTTCACTGGCGTCACGATGATTCAAGCCGGCGATTCGCTACGGACTACTCGGAATAGTCCCCGACGGTGGATCTTTCCTACTCCGACGAAGAGTTCCCCGGCAGTGGAAGATCTTCCGAAACCGATACTACCCGGGCAGATGCCGAGGTCGGTCCTGCGTTTCTGGGTGGAGGGTGACTTCCAGTTGACAGGCGCCCCGACGAGCATCTGCCGGAGCTACTTCCCGATCTATTCGAACTAGTCCCCGGCGGTGGGCCTAGTCTACTCCGACGGAGAAATTTCCCGACGTTGAAATTTCTCTCGAAATCGTTATCTCGATGCTGGTCGGTTAGGTGCCGAGGTTAGTCTTGCGATTCCGGGGAGTCACAGTTCCGACAGCATAAGTCATTAAGTGACTTTACGCTTGTCTGGACATGCCACAGACTCAGGTGATTCGCATTTAATGCCAAAAGATCCTGACTCCTGTGTTGCAGAAGAAAAAGAGTTAAGTAGCCGGGAAACTCTAAGCCTGCTCATATGGCCCTACTCCACTCTTTTCTCTAAACTTTCTTACTTCAAATCCTTGCTCTTCCTTGAGTACTATGGCTCTTAATATTGAAAAATATTTCACACCTTATGTGTTTTTACGCGGATTATCAAAGTTATGTGGTTTCTTATGCGGATTTTTTTTTGCAGTACTTACCCACGCATAAAAAAACTTCAGTGTATGTTATGATGCGTAGCCAAATCAGGTTTAGTTACGCTCCGGTACGGATGCTTTTAGCGTGAAGAATATCGGACAAACAGGAAAATATGGACCACTAATAGTAACAAATCACTGAAGAAACCCTGCGAGAGTAACTGTCATGTGTTATAAGTTGGTAGATAGAAAAAAATGGACGAATTAGTAATGCATATCTCCGTCTTAGCAGGGCAAATTCGTAACCGGACTCTATCCGAGTAGATCACCAAGCTGAGCTCAACGAATCACGGAAACTGTTTTCGGTATGTTTATACCTACTAGTAGGGTGACCATATCAGGCGAGTAAAAAACCAGGACAGTCAAAAGAGGACTCCTTTTCGTTTCCTCTCTCGAACGTGCATGGTGAAATATTCCCCAGGTTTTCGGCAACCATTAAAAAAATTCTGGGAGTCTAACGGGCCCAGCTCTGCGAGAATATTTTTCGTGAGATTTCAATGATCGAGCGGCTTACGAGACCGAATATTTTGAGATCTTCTACGAGGACTGGTGAGGAGTCCTCAGCGCTGAATGTACATCATTGATGAAAAGCAGAAACATGAATGATCCCAAGTAACTTCCCTCAGCTATGCCTGATGTTGAAGTTAATATAGGGTTATGTAAATCTTCAATGACAACCATTATCGATTTATTTATTTATTTTATTTATCATCTGACCTGGTTGGTCTTAATGAATGTGGGGATGGGGAAAAGCCAATTTGAGTGAAACAACTCTTCTCAAATTGGCATAAAAACCCCATATCTTTTCAATTGAATACACAATACAGAACTTAACAATAACAATAATAACTTAACAATAAAAATAAAAGACAAAAAAGGAAACAAAACAGGCTAATACAAAAAAGTAAAGAAAAAGTAAAAAAATATATATAAAAGAAAAGCAGCACATAAAACTACAGATTAAAAAGCCGTCGGTAAATAACTGTCAAGTCAGAGACTCCTTAGCAGCCGGTTCTTGTAAGTGGTGGATGACATGTTGAAATCGAAATCCGCAAACACCTCGTTGAATATGGCAGACATGAAACGAATCGGATCATGACCACCATATAAGGAGTTCCTATGTTCCAACAGCAAAAAGCTTCGTTGACGGTGCACACGTTCTGGTGCATAGATGTGGAGTTGACCTAATAATTCCGGCGTATCTAACTCACCTAGAAGAATCTTAGCGACGAAAACAGCTTGGGCTACTCTCCTTCTCGTTTCAAGCGTGTGTAGACCTAATAATTTACAGCGGTCTTCGTATGGCGGAAGATTAATAGGGTCCTGCCACGGAAGGCGTCTTAATGCATAACGAACGAATTTTCTTTGAATTGCTTCAATTCTTGCTATCCATGTTGCTTGATACGGACACCATATTATGGAGTTAGATTCCAATATCGACCGTACCAATGTGCAGTACAGTGAGCGAAGACAAAGAGGGTCGTTAAATTCATTCGAAATTTTAAACATGAATCCCATCTGGCGGTTTGCTTTGTTAATGATATAGTCGAAGTGAGGTCGGAAAGTGAGTGCAGAATCTAAAGTTTATTTTGTTTATTTTGTTTAATACATCAACAGGCATATCAAAGCCCCAATGATGTTAGCCTAAATACTAATCTTATTTCTAATACTCAAGTCGCACATAAAAAGTGACTCCAAGGTCACAGACTTGTCGTACACCCTCAAGATGTTGATCTCCAATAACAGTAGTCGTACGAAATTGGCTTGTGCTTGCGATGATACGATATTACACTGCACTTGTGAATACTAATTGTAAGCGAATTTAAGGAGCACCAGTCATTGAAAGTGTCCAAGAGCTGTTGTAAAACTAAGCAATCCCTGATGCACTTGACGATCATGTATAATTTAACGTCATCAGCGTAGAATATACAAAAACCCAGTGGTAATACCGTGGCTAGATCATTGATAAAGAGTGTGAATAAGAGTGGGCCCAAGTTACTTCCTTGGGGAACACTCGAGTTGTTCGTAACAGGGGCAGAGAACACACATCCAATTTTTACTACAAGTGTTCGATCTCTAAGATATGATTGGAGCCAACGGATCAGGTCAAGAGACACTCCTAATAACTTCAGCCGTTCCAAAAGTATTTCGTGATCAACTCTGTCAAATGCTGATTTCAAGTCGGTGTATACAGTGTCAACCTGAACACCAGCGTCCATATTACGTAAGCAGAATGACACGAATTGAGCGAGATTCGTGGAAGTTGATCTTTTTGGTATGAATCCGTGTTGATCAGGGGAAATGTAGCTTTGGCAAGATGCAGAGAGCACATCGTTCATTATGATCTCAAAAACTTTGGAGCAGGCACACAACGATGTAATTCCTCTGTAATTTTCAACATTTCGCCGATCTCCTTTTTTGAATACAGGAAACATAATTGATCTTTTCCAGCTGGAAGGATAACGACACTGCCTGAAGGAACTGTTGAATAGAGTTGTCAGCGGTAAAATTAGTACATCCGCGCATTTCTTGAGAACACATGAAGGTATGCCGTCAAGACCAGGAGTGATTGAATATTTGAGCTTGTTGATTGCTGCAATAACCTGCGCAAAATGATATTTGGCGAAACGACAGCGTGTACGGCAATACAATCGAAGTGCCTTAGATCAGAGCCGTTTAAGATATCGTAGATGTGCATTACCCCACGGTGGCTTACGAGCTGGCCTACGCAAAGGAACATAATCAGCCATGAGAGCATTAATCACGGCAGTGAAATATTTAATCTGAGACGAAACTCTTTCAGCTCTTTATTGTTCCATTAAGATCGATGTTATAATAAGAACATTCATTTTCATTTATTTAGTTCAACATCAATTTCATGATAACACTGAATCAACAATTTGTCTCCACAATACTCGATTTGTAGCTGCAGCTCGTTAACGTCGGTTAAACTTGTCTTGGTCCGCCCATCGTGTACCAACCGGATCATTAGCGAACACCATCTTTGCAGGATTGTTGTCCGGCATTCTTGCAACATGTCCTGCCCACCGTATTCCTTTGACCACCTTTCGGATACTGGGTTTGCCATAGAGTGCAGCGAGCTCGTGGTTCATCCTTCGCCGCCACACAACGTTCTCCTGCACACCGCCGAAGATCGTCCTTAGCACCCGTCGCTCGGAAACTCCTAGCGCTTACAGGTCCTTCTCGAGCATGGTCCAAGTATCGTGCCCGTAGAGAACCATCGGTCTTATAAGCGTTTTGTACATGGTGAATTTGGTGCGGGGGTGAATTTTTCTTGACAACAGTTTCTTCTGGAGCCCATAGTAGGCCCGACTTCCACTGATGATGCGTCTTCGGATTTCACGGCTCACGTTATTGTCAGCCGTTAATAAGGATCCTAGGTAGACAAAATCCTCCACTACCTTGAAGGTATCCCCGTCGATCGTAACGCTATTTCCTAGCCGGATCCTGTCGTTTTCGGTGCCGCCTACCAGCATATACTTTGTTTTGGACGCATTTACCACCAGTCCGACCTTCGCTGCTTCGCGTTTCAGGCGCGTGTACAGGTCTGTCACCGTTCCAAATGTTCGGGCGATAATGTCTATGTCGTCCGCGAAGCATACAAATTGGCCGGATTTCGTGAAGATCGTGCCCCGGCTGTTGAGCCCGGCTCGTCGCATCACACCTTCCAGAGCGATGTTGAATAGTAGACAAGAGAGTCCATCACCTTGTCTCAGTCCCCGTCGAGATTCGAATGGACTGGAAAGTTCACCCGAAATCCTTACGCTGTTCTGTACACCGTCCATCGTTGCTTTGATCAGTCGAGACAGCTTCCCGGGAAAGCTGTTTTCGTCCATGATTTTCCATAGCTCTACGTGTATGCCGCCTTGAAGTCGATGAACAGGTGATGCGTTGGGACCTGGTATTCACGGAATTTCTGGAGGATTTGCCGTACGGTGAAGATCTGGTCCGTTGTCGACCGGCCATCGATGAAGCCGGCTTGATAACTTCCCACGAACTCATTTACTTTAGGTGATAGACGACGGAAGATGATCTGGGATAGCACTTTGTAGGCGGCATTCAAAATGGTGATCGCTCGGAAGTTCTCACACTCCAAATGGTCGCTTTCTTGTGAATGGGGCAGATCACATGATAAGAACATGTGTAGCGTGAAAATGCTTACCTATATCTAGTAATCAAAACTATCCACAAATCGTATTCTACATACATTTTATTACTGTTTCTACGTTCCCCGCTTCGCTTTCTGTTCCTTTTCTTCTTCCTGAACGCTACTTACTAGGCCCAACGAGCCATCTCTTCCTTACACTAGCTTACGTGCACTCGCACTAGTTATGCTCTCGGGTTTTGCACTTTCCGCACACCCCGTCGGCCGGGTCAGGTCGTCGCGCCTCACAGAAGTTATCAGCTCCCGCACAAGAATCAGCTTCCAAACAACGAATTAGCTTCCAAAACAAAGATTCAGTTTCCAGAATAAGGCCCTCTGCATAGGCGCTTTTTGCAGCGCTACGACTCGCCTAACCGCCTGTTCGGTGTTACTGTCTTCCAGTGGGTAACCCTCCCTGGAACACGGAGTCGTTTCCGAGCACTCGTTTAGCGCAAATCTATTCGGTATTTTTGCTGATCTACTCCGTGTTTTATGCCTAACAAATTCCTCGCATTTTTGCACGCTTCCTTTAGGGTAATGCGACTAGTTCCACGCACTCTACACTCTGGTCGAATCGCTTTGATCCGAAGGTATCGGAGTCAAAAGATTCATTCGGTGCTACAGTCGGTTTATTATTCGCGGGCGAAACCCTCACGGCACACTTTTTTCTTCCAGGTGACGATCTTATAGCCGACCACTCGTGTCGATTCACTCCACTACGAATGAAATTTTCAGTCTGAGCGGAAGGACGGTTGACAGCTGCTTTGCTTGCAGCTAATTTGTTGCTCGGCACTGTGATCAAGCAAGTGTGTGACAAAACTTAACGAAGGGGGTGTTCGAATAGTGCGTTTAATAAATGCTAACGACAACTGAACTAATTCGCGTACTAAAACACAATTCTAACGTAACACATGATTGATTACCAACTAGAAACTAAACTAAATAACTAAAATATGATACTTACAATATTTAAAACTAAATCTATTTGTCTGATAAAATCTAAAACGTGAACATGGCGAAATGCAAATAAAGAGAAACATAGCTGGTAGAATTATCGCAGAATTCTACCAGAGCTATTTTAAAAATATTGGCTGGTACGAAATCTTCACGGATATCTGCCGGCTGCAAGATTTTGTACCAAGCGCACTACAGTTTATTCATATGTCTCGTTCTTATGAGTGTTTAATAGTTTCTCTTCACAATGTTCATGTAAAAAAGTAAGTTGAAAAGAAAAATAACGAGGCGCTATTGAAAAAATAAAAAGTGATACCGCACAACACAATTGGGAAATTCGAGGCTTTGTCTCTCGTTTTCTGCTTGAGAGTTGATTTACGTTGCAGTTATGGCTGTGGTGTGTTTGTGGAGAAAACCAGGGCAAATCAAGCGTTTTCCTCGACATCCCAGGACACCAGGACAGCAAATTTAAAACCAGGACGTATGGTTACCCTACCTACTAGTGGAGATTTTGTTGTTCCTCAATTAAATCAATAATTATCACGCAGATTATTTAATAACAACTTAATGGTTCAATATTTTATTGTTATATATTGTAAAACTCTTTAATACTATCGGAATCATAGTTTCATTGCAGCTTACTTCAATTTTATGAGCCTTTTAGCATTAATGTGTATTGCACATAGTTACATATTTTCGTTCCAGAACGATCAATAACAGTGCTGCAACTAGTGAAAATTGCACAGCCAAGCTCAAGCAAGTCCCACCCTTGTTTCAACGTACTAAAAGCATACACATCTAAAGTCACGTGAAACAAGACAACACATCAACGACAGAATGATTTCATTAAACCAATTGAAATTACCATTGATCGCATTAAACCAACAAAACGGTCATTATAACTTTGTTATTCCATTATGGGCCAACTAAAATCGAAAAAAAAGTTTAGTGCAAATTGCTTTATGACAGCAATTCTCAAATAAATATAAACAGCATAAAACTTGCAGGCGGCCCCGGCGAGCGAAGCCCCTTCCCGGGCAAGCTGAACGAATAAGGAACAGGTCAAATCAGCAACCCGTGGACCGTAACGAAGAAGTGTTTCAATAAACGAGATGAAACGCCTCGGGTTGTGAAGTAATTTTCGGGGTGTCAATGAATCGTGTGCCATCTAAATGGGACCCATTAGGGAAGGGGTTGTATTCGTGTACGTGTTAATGGATTTATGATCGGATTTTCTAACTAGGTAGGTACCGGGACTGTGTTATTAACTTGTTAGCAACTAAGCGGATGAGTAGATGAGGAAGATTTTGTTTTTATTTTTCACTCTCAGCCGAGAAAAGCTTGATGCAGCTCTAACTATGCAGGGATCCATGTTAAGCCTATGACTAATAGTCGAACAAGCTGCGAATCTGCGCAGCTTCATCTATGCACAATCGTCTTCATCTACAGCAGCAGCAGCAGCAGCAACACTCCCTGCAACGCAAGGCCATCGATCGTGGCTCTGAAGCATTGCGTTCCGGTAAATACCAGAAGCGCCATGTGTCTTCGGTGCATCCAAGCAGCAAACCGCGATGCCGGACCCGATCCGATCGGGTCCATCAGGCATCCCACAGTTGAAATTCAATATCTCCACCAGAGAGACATGTCATACTGATGTAAATTGATTAATCCGAAGCAAGACGAGGAAGAATTCTCGGCACTTGAATCTACC
Organism: Topomyia yanbarensis; assembly: GCF_030247195.1. NCBI lineage: Eukaryota > Metazoa > Arthropoda > Insecta > Diptera > Culicidae > Topomyia > Topomyia yanbarensis. Next base: position 83,204,304 of record NC_080671.1, read on the forward strand.
GGCGTAGAAACAGAGCTATCTTCGTAACAGTGGTGCCAGTTTTTCTCCACCATTAAGCTGTCCGTAATGAGAATGGTTTCACCCTAGCTTGGCAGCACTGGTTCAGGGCGGCTAATGAAGGCAATGGGCGAGCACAGAGCTGTGCTATTTCTCGCAATAAAACTGTGAACAAAGATAATCCCTGCCATCTTCATAAAGTGCATCAATCACAATCTGGGCAGTTGTAAGCATCTGCAAGCTGCCGGTTGGCAGCTAGAATCGATCCGTTCCAGGCTGCATCTCCGGACCGTGCACGTATGTAGATGCTAACGATTAAGTCATATTTTTGCTTGCATTTAATCGCAATCATTCAGACAATAATAATGACGTGACAATCAATCACGCTACAACTATCAGTACAACTGAAATCTGACGTCGATTATCCCGGAATGGAAAGGTTTACTTGCGCGCGTGGGCGAGAATTGCATCCCATTGCCGAAAAATTGTTACCTCTACCGTTGGAATGATTGACAGTTTCAGACAGTGCAGTGCAAAAAAACGGCACGCCATTCCAAGATAAAGTGCATTCAATCGTTGCGATATGCAAAGAAACCACTTTTCCCATCACTCATGGCCCTTCGCAGCCATTGAGGAACGCATTTTTTCGGTCACTCTTCGAACAGGGGCGTTGCCCTGTTTTTTTTTTGGTTGGCCAATTTTGCATATCGACGTTTTTGGTCGATGACTCTTGCTTCTTGAATGATGCGGAATGCATTCATCAGTCAGAAAATGAAATGAAGAAAAAAAACCGCGAACAGTTTTGTACGAGGTGCGGACCTAAGTGAAACGGCAATAAGAACAAGTGCTGAAGAGTAATAAATGAGCGATGTTTTTTTTTTTCGCTGGGTGCTGTAGGGAGGGAAAGACTGCATATTTTGCCACGGGGTAAAAAACCACTTGGGGATGTTACGAAATTTTGATGATTTATGACAGATATTGGTTGAAAGCTTCTAGCGACCCTGAGGGAAGCGTTCTCGGGTCGCTACGCAGGGTCGCATATCAGTCCAATTTTAGTTTTTATGGCGCTGAGAAAATGAGCGGTGAACTTTTTTAACACATGTTTGCTATTGTTTCTACAATATTACAATTTAAGGGGATCGGTGCGCTAGACATCGTTTTTTAAGTTATGCTACGGCCTCCAAATGACATGTGTTCTGAATTTGGTCTGAGTTCCGAATAATACAGAACAAACAGCACTTTGAATGGTACTGACGAGATCCGACGTCAGGCAACGACACGAAGGAGACTCTCGCAGAGTGTAAAAGTCAAAAACGTTTTTTTTTAATTTCAAATTTGAAACTGCTCAACGGATTTAATGAAATTATTCAACACTTCAAGGTGACTCATGATTTATTTTTGAGCGTAATATAAACCATTCAAAATAGTTTTAAAAACTTTCCTTTCCATAGATTATTTTACGCGAAGTGACGGAGTTTATCTGCTGTTCTAACTACATCAAGATGGGGAAGGGAGGAGGATGCTCATTGTGTTTTCTTCGCACATCTTTCTTTTGCTCACGTGGTTTCTGCAGCTATCTCGGAGTCACACTTGATCCATGAAATGGCTCGTCCTTTGAGCCATTCAGCTCCCGACCGTTCTCGTTCTTTTCGTCTTCATCTATTACGTCGCCATTTATGTATTTTTCGTCCCACTGAGCCGTTTAGTTGCTGATTTACTGAGCCATTTAGCTCTTGTTTCCGTGAGTCATTCAGCTCCCAGTTATCTAATCGGATAGTCCCCAGCGATGAGCTCACCCTGTTTCGACTGAGAGTTCCCCGACGGAGGAATTTCTTCCGACATCGATACCCACTTTATTGAGCCATTTAGCTCCCAGCTTTTCCGAGATCTACTCGAATATTATCCGGCGGTGAAACTACTCTTATGCGACTGAAAGTGTACGGCAACGGAATTTGTCTCGGTACCGATGTCTGTTTCGTGAGCTGATTAGCTCCCAGCCAAGGGGCCGTTCATAAACCACGTAGACTCATAGGGGTGACGGGGGGGTCTGGCAAAAGTCTACGTTTGTCTACGAGGGGGGAGGGGGGTCTTTTAAAAAGTCTACGTAGACTTTTATTTTTTGTTATTCTCGTATTACTAATTATAAATGAGATTTAAAGAGAGTTGTATTCAAAGTATCGGTCTATTCAGTTAGGATTAAGTGTATAAATTTTTTTATTTTTTTATTTATTGACACCGGTGGTTAAAGCAGTAGTGTAATTAAAATTCTACAACAAAGAGTTTACTCGAGTTAATCAGTTTCTCTTGCAATCATTTACACTGATTTCAAAATAATTAAACACCCGTTACATTTTACGTTTTGACCCTACGCAACTCCGTGCAGACCGGTTCTATTATATTTATCTTCGAAAATATGCGGAGTTTGGTACTTTACGATAACATTCTCAGGTGATATGGGTATTTATTACATAAGAAAAATAAATATATTTTTGGGAAGATTTAAATAGCTTCGTTCCCTTAATCACATAAGGCAATTTATATTGTCTTATTATCTTAGAAATATTGAAATTTGTGCACGAAAATTGAAATTTGTGTGCATGTTTAGTTTATTATTTTAGTCTAGAGGATAGTACACACCTACAGTATTATTTTGTAATTGTTTCTCATAATTTAACAATTTTGAATGCACTAATAAGGCTCAAAAAGTGTTTAGCAATTCTGCATTGTTGGTGTAGGTAGCACTTCGGTCAAAATTTGAACTAGTTATAGCAATATATCTTCATACATATACTTGAGTTACTAATCTTGAAAAGAAGTATTCCGCTACACAAACGTTGGAAAGCACCTTGAATTGGTATTAATTGATTTGATCAATCATAGACAAAAACCAATGTAAAAACCTTTCTTTAATATTTAAAAAGCTTCAAATAAATTTGAACACTAATTTTTAATTGAACATTATAGTGTGCTTCTTGCTAGTTTCACATTTCCCGCGAATAAAAAAAAAATTAAAAGTCTACGTAGACTTTTGGCGTGGGGGGGGGGGGGGGTTGGTAAAAGTCTACTAAGGTCTACTAGGGGGGAGGGGGGGGTTTAAAATTCTCAAATTTCGGTCTACGTGGTTTATGAACGGTCCCCAATTAGAATCTACTCTACTGTAAATTCCTGTACGGTGGAGTTATCCCGAAACCAATACTTGTTATCGTGAGCCATATAGCTCCCCACCTCGTCCCGATCTACCCGATCTAGCCCTCAGCGGTGGACCTAGCCTACTCGACGGGTCAGTTAGTAGGTGCCGGAGTCTGTTCAGAGAATTCGGATGGAGCTTCCGGTTCACTGGCGCCCCAGCTAGCGCTGCTGGCTGTTCGACGCAATCTACTCGATCTAGTCTCCAGCGGCGGATCCAGCCTACTCACGAACTACTCGGTAGAGCGTTGAGGTCGGTCCAATGCTTCCGGTGGAGCCTGGCAATGACCCGAACCCGGTGCTACAACCCGACTTGTGGTTTCATGGCTTTCTAACCGATAGCGCTACTTAATTGGTCCCTTTGGCACCTCCTCTGCAACTCGGAGAGCATACTAGTAACCACTCTGTTGACAGTGTCACAGATATGGTACGTCATGGCACATCTCTTCGACGATATTGTCAACTGTCACTCCTGCCATACCCCTTCGAACTTGTTTGAACCTAGGGCATTCGATGACCACATGTTCGGTGTCTCTTGTACGTTCACAAACTCCGGGCAAAGGTGTAACGAAGCATGTCCAAACCGATGCAAGTACTTTCTGAAGCATTCGTGCCCGCACAAAAACTATGTCAAGTGGAAGTTCACCTTTCCATGCTTCTTATGTACCCAAGCAGACACATTTGGGATAAGTCGGTGGGTCCACCTTCCTTTCTCCGCGTTATCCCACTTTTGCTGCCACTTAGCCAACGAGTTCGCTTAGACAAGTCTCCTTGTATTTCGTACATTTTTCGGCTGGCAGCATTCCACGTCCTCACCTAGAGTGATACAGGCCGGGATCATAGATCATCCCGGCAATTACGCATACCGCCTCCGACGATATTGTTCTGTAAGCACTCGCTACTCGTACGGCCATCAGCCGGAATGTCCTGTTCAGCTTGTCACGGTTCCGTTTGGTTTTCAGCGTAGCCCCCCAGGCAGGAACCTCATATCGGAGTATCTATGACGAGACAGTAGATAGCAGACGCGTCTTGCTGCTTCTTGGGCCGCTGACGTTTGGCATGATTGCGTTCGTTGTCTCCGCCGACTTTTCACAGGCATAGCCAACGTGGTTGTTGAAGCTCAACCGGTCGTCGATTATCACTCCCAATTACTTCAGTTCACGCTTCGATGCAATTACGTGGCCTCCGACGTCGATCTGCATCCGCTGAACCGCTTTGCAGTTGCTGACCAACAAAATCTACGTCTTGTGGTGAGCTATTTGCAGCTTGACTCCGTTCATTCAGCTCTCGATCGCATCTATTGTCTCCGTCGCGGAAACCTCCACTTCATCAAGTGTCTCGCCCATTACCGTTAGTGACATGTCGTCCATGAAACCCACGATTTTCACTTTCCTGGGCAGCTGCAGTGTTAAGACTCCATCGTACATCCCATTCCAAAGAGTTTGGCCCAGAATGGAGCTCTGAAGAACGCACGCTGTGACTAGCATTGACTTCTACCCTTTGCTCGTCTCGTACAGCAGCACTGTGCTCTGGAAGTAGCTCTTCAGAATCTGGCCTAGACAGTCGGGAACCCTCATTCTGTGCAGCGCTGCAGCGATGGTTTCCCAACTGGCACTGTCGAATGCGTTCTTCACATATATCGTGACCACAGAGCAGTATCGATCTGATCCTCTTCGCTTCTGTTTAGATGCTTTCTCAGCACTCTCAAACACTGTCCAAATTACATCCACCGTCGATGCTTCTTTGCGGAATCCGAACTGCATCTTGGACAGCCCACGCTCGCCTTCCGTGAATTTCGTCAACCTGTTAAGAATGATCCTTTCCAGGAGTTTTTCGAGTGTATGAGGCTTTACCGCTAGGTGGTTTCCCTGGCTTTGGCAAGTTTCTAGACATTTCAGAGAAGTTGCCTTCATTTAGACATTTCTGCGGCACAATTTTAAACATGTCCGGATATGCCAGGATCGCAGCTTTCAGCACCACGTTTGGTATTTCATCCGGGCCGGGGGCTTTCTTTGCTTTCAGGCGCTTCGATGTTCCTGCGAGCTCGTCGTTAGTTACTTGCCGATCGTCCGTGTTAGTTCCTTCTTCTTCACTGTACGGTGTCGGTGCTCATATAGTTGGATCGAGCCTCAGGAAAAGACCCTCGACGATTATCTTTAGCTTTCTCGGGCATATTTCGGCTGGCGACGTCGGGCCCTTCATTTTTGCCATCACGATTCGTCGATCACGTCGCCCCAGGGATTAGCGTCTACTTCACGGCACAGCTCCTTGTGGCAATCTGACTTGCTAAGTTTGATCTCCCGTTTTAAAGCGGCCCTAGTAGAAACGCTGCCTTGCGCTATTCTATATCCGGCTCCAATATTGCTCTTTGAGCCCGCCTTCTGGCTCCGGAACAAGCAGCGCGTAGCGTACTAAGCGTCTCGTTCCACCAGTAAGCTTGACGCCGTTTGTTGCGTGGTTCCAGTTTTCGCGGCACTGTGGCGTCACAAGCCACCACAATCCTTCTTGTTAGATCAGCCGCATCCACGTTCTCGGTCCCGTCGTTCGGCCGAAGTGCCTCAATGAAGAGGTCTTTTTTGAAGTCTTCCTTCTTCCTCACCGGTCGTCCTTCTCTGTACTGCAGCAGGGTTCCGTTGACCGATACGGTAGCGAATCGCCTGCTGGTAACTATGCGTATACGTTTCGCCTACTCTCCAATCCATGTTCGCCATCAGTGAAGGACTACAGAATGTGATCTCGATGATGGACTCCCTCCTGTCTTTCCGAAATGTGCTAACAGAACTTTCGTTGCACAATCGGATGTTTAACATCGCTAGAGCTTCCTGCAGGATACACCCTCTTGTATTGGTTACTCTACTGTCCCACTCCATAGCCCAGGTGTTGAAGTCACCACCAATAACTACCGGCTTCCGACCGATCAACTGCTCGGTTAACTGCTCCAGTTTTAGGCTGAACTGCTCTACTGTCGACCTTGGAGGAGCGTAGCAGCTACACACGAAGATATCGTTGATTTTGGCGTTCACGAATCCATCGTATCATTCCCTTATTGAATGCGGAATCTGCCCATAACCTGTATCGCAACTGTTCCCAATCTATCCGCCACCCAGTTATCCTTATCAGAGGGGACTTCCCTAGTAACAATTTTGGGTTTATGATAATTTTATAACCACTGATAAAACTTAGATTGATTTTGTAGCGTGCTATAAAACTTCAATTGTTACTTGGGTTGATACGGCTCTGCAATCAAGGCGACATCACACATTTTTTCTATCGTAGACTGTCACAACAGTCGCTGTGCGGTATTCAGGTTTATTTGGGTTATCTCCATTACCGTTGGTCTGCAATTGCCTTCTTATAGGCAGGGCATTTAAGGACACCCGTCTGATGGTTGTTTTCGTACGCTGGGGTGCAAGGCAAGCACTTTCTGGATCTATCCGTGCCTTTGCAAGCCCCTGCCATATGTCCAAGGTCCAAACACTTGAAGCATTTTTCCGCTTGTTTATTCACTCGTGGGGCGGCTCTCAGTGGGCATCTCGACCATCCGACCGTAGCTTTGCCTACCTCCAGTGTCTTATCGGCAGCGGTTACCGGGAAACGAAATGCTGCCTTGCGCTCTTCTCTTTCTGGCTCCAATATTGCTCTTTGAACCTGCCTTCTGGCTCTGGGACAAGCAGCGCGTAGCGTACTAAGCGTTCCACCAGTAAGCTGTCTTCTAATCCAGTTATTCGCAAATTGTGAAGATGATAACATAATATCAAAGTAATAACAATGATGACAAAAAATGATATCAATATGAAATTATTATGTTATCCGCCTTTGCTCGGACAGCTACATCAGCCGTCCGCGTTACCGTGTCTTACTCATTCACGGCAGACAATAACGCCTTCCAGATTCTGAGAACCATCTCAGGCGCAATTCATCCCGCTCTGCTGTGGCTGTTGTTGCTGCAGCTTCCCCTTCTCTTGTTCTCGCTGAATAACCTCAGCTGCTCCTGGTGGTGGTGACCTCACCAAGCCACCTCTGGCGAACGGATCCGCCGCGCCTGCTCCGTATGTATGGGTTTCAATGCTATTCTCCATTTTGTTGGGACCCAACTCCGGGCCACTATCTCCACACACAGTAGCCTCTCTCGTTGCACATAGTTGCCTCTTGTGATCCCATGATTATCTATGCTACTAAAATCTTAGCAGCAGGGAAGTCATGCTAGGGTTGGCACTATCTTTCATGGGAGTCGTGTTCAGAGCCGGATCGACGTAAAATCGGGAATGCTCCAACCGAACCTAGTATCCCAAGCAACACGGTATGTTGATAAGCTGTTTTTACAACACCAATGTCACACATTAATTTGTGAAAATATTACTGCAGCAAGCGTTATTCAACTGGTATGCAATTAAAAAAGCGCAAGAGGCGGAGCTTATAGGCAACATGTTCATTTGTTCCGAATGATGTACGAAGAATCATAATAACAACAAAGATTGTTGCAATAATGCTAGCGATTGCTTTGAAAACAACTTTGTCGAAATGAAATGAAACTTAATGTGTTTCATGAAATTGTTATGCAAACAAAGTATAAATATTATGTTCACATTCAAATATGACAATATCATTAATGTGGGTGAAAATGTTTAACCAACAAAATTGAATCGAGTAATTTTTGAAAATACTTTGATATTTTTAAAGGGCCTTAAAACAACGTTGATATAAACTCAATAAATTTTGTACATATTTTGTGAATTATTTATAGTACGCAAAGAACTGTGCTCAAATATGCTTTTTTCGAGAGTAATCAAAAATTTGAAGCATATGAATGATGAAAATTTTGGGTTCCGATCAAAAAATCTATGCATATTAACTGTTCGTCAGCAACTTTTACCGAGAAAGAATTCATTCTATCAACATATATGGCGGTTGTTTTTATTTCTACTATGTTACAAACTGAAGTTGAGTAAAAGTTTTATAAGTGTACCCGGAATCAAATTTGCTGACAAGTTGAATAATAATGTCATCTCCAGTTTACGCGATGATGCTTGCAACAAAATTGTTTTAGCTGTGCAGTAGAGTCACAAACACGTTGCAAAAAACATCAATAATATGTGTCAAAGTTGATTGTTTCAGAAAACATAAGCACCACAAATAAATAACTAAGATGTAACGTGCAGCAGCTGTGTTTCACACATGCAACAGTCATGTTTTTTGCAATTCTGTTGTCATTGTAATGCAACATATAACTTTTGTTGTTTTTCTAGAACATGTTGCAAGTGCTGCTTGGGTACTTACCTTACCGTTCAGGCTAGAGCCTTGTTGACTCTCGCTGTATGCAGAAGCCGTTTCCGCTCCACTCGGTCCATTGCTGCTTGTCGCCAGCCTCGCAGTCTTCAAAGGGGCTGCATTTAGACGAGTTTGATTACATGTTACATGTGTTTTTCTTTTCTACTTCGCTAGTCTGTTTCTTTTGTACATCTATTAGTTTGCTTTTCTATTATTGATGTACACCAAATAGTATCGATCAATTTATACACTTATAATCAAGCACTTTACACCTTTTTTTCTTTATTCGGCATGTTATGATTTCTTTTATTAGTATATCTCTACTATACGCTATCTAAACTTATATAGGTACAAACGCTCGGAGCATTCGCGATAACACAAACCTGGCCACAAACGCGACCATGCAATTGCAATAATCCACACATACTTACGCCCGTGATTCAGGCACGTAGCCAGAGGGGGGGCTAGGGGGCTAAAGCCCCCCCCGAAAATTTTCAAAAATAAATTTAAGAAACAACATGTTTTTCGGTGACTCTTAAAAAAATTGAATCTTGTTTGGTTTCAACAAATTAATGCGAGAATTGTGAGGAAGATTGCTATTTCGAACCACCGAAGACAGCGGTCAGGATATCTACTCAGTATGCTGAGTGTGATAAAACAGTTCCCTTCATATTGTGTGACTCGTCGGAAGACAAACGAAACTGCTACTTTAATTCTTGCTGTGGGGATCTGTCGAATGATTGAGTCGCAGAAGCAAGAAGTAGTGCTCCAGCCAAATACGGAGGCTATTGACTTCAGGTCTTTTCGCATAAGATCGATCTTATGCGAAAAGACCTGAAGTCAATAGCCTCCGTATTTGTCTGGAGCAACATTAATGATGTGAAATATTTGCTGAAGGTGATTATGGAGGTTATGCTTACGAACATCGCCTTTAACGAGTTTAACCATGTCAGGCGTTCAGTGCTGATGCCATTTAACAAATTAGCCCAGGCGAAACCAGTCATTTTGCATAACAACTTGTAACATGTGGTTGATCCTCATATATATGGACGATGAGAAAATCAATGCTCGGCTACAAGATCTGATACCACTTACTTGCACCGTGGCTATTAAAAGATTCCTGTCACATTTGGAAAAAATGGTATCCATTATAAAGGACACATCTAGGAAGTATATTAAATGGTGTTTTTGTGGTGAAAATCTAGGTGAACAGACATATTTCCTCCAACCTGACCCTGCACGTAAAAACTGAATGCGATAGTCTCCAAAACCATTTCCTGAAAAACAAACATTTGCCAAATTTTGGCTGCTGTTCGGATAATATTGACGACAAAAACTGCGTCTAGTATCTCAAAATCAACGGTCGGCACCATCATTGAGGAAGTCGACACTCGTGACCCGTCAGAAATTCGCGAACATGGACATGGCAGTAACCACTATGATGATAAGGAAGTGTACGAGATAGAAATGAACACCACCGCGACACTGTTGGTTAGGAAAAATATTTCTCAGCCTAGTAAATAGTTCTCCACATGCAATCGCTAGTTGTTCGCACGAGATCTGTAGGACAACCATTTACGTTTTATCACTTTCATTGTTCACATCATGGAAATATATTGAAGACACAAGGCTTCATTTAGCTAATGCATTGAACCGAATAAAATAAACGAAATATATAATAAAATTGCAGAAGTTTTATAGAAAAGTGAGCTCAAAAACTGTCCCAAAATGAGAACTTTATCGCTAGTGGTTGTGTCTAACAAAACTCAGATATTATGTTATATATTAGCCAGAATAAAGTTAGTTAAAGCATAAGCAGATTGAGTTTCTGTAATAGATTAGTGTACTGTACGCTTAGTAGAAACATCAGGCATCTCACTCAAGCGTGCTAGACAAAAACATTTCCGTTAGTTGATGACAATATAGTCGAGAAGACAGTTTTTGTTTTCGCGTCATTTTAATGCAATAGTATTTCTGTTGACACTCAATTTCATTTTATGCGGAGAATGCGGTCCGTATTTAAACATTATTAGTCCGCAAAGTAGTGATATTTTAAACAATCGAACAATAAGCAAGAAAAATGCCAAAAAATAAACAAGCCAAAAAGTGGTAAAACAGCGGTTTTTCTGAGGTGTTCATCAACCCAAGAATTGTATACCGTCGTATATTACTAATGTTGTTCACATACAGAAACGTACATAGTAGCGGTAGGACTATCTGTTGTGATTTTATCCTTACTTTTCAACGGATGTCAATAGATGCTAAACCACATATTAGTCAATCAATCATAATAAACTTAATGTTGTAAGCAGCAGCATTTCTGTCTCTTTCGATGGTTTCCAATTAAAGTCTAAAAACGACGTGACGATACAGTGAACAAACATCAGTAGCCTATCACGGAGAGCGACTAAAATGTTGTAACTAGTTGAGTCTACAGTCAATAAATTGGGATTAATGTTTCGATTTCATGTTTTCGTTTTATTTGTGTTCGTTATGGAATAAAATGAGAGAGATGAGCAGAGATCACGAAGAAAAAGAGAGAAAAAATAATAAATAAATTGAAATCGACCCAAGAGCAGCTGTTCTATATTTTCTGGGCACTCAACTACAGAACAACAGAAATCATCAAAGAAAGTTGGCCTTACATCTACGTTACTCTTCGACAGAGGTGAAGTAAGTGCGATGTATACCCGTCCATATGTCGGAATAAAGAGATGCTGAAATTATTGAGCTTGTTCATATTTATAATATTTCTTTTTTTTCAATCTAAAATTTTATTTGAAACGGCTCAATGCGTTAGCACAACTGATCCGTGGGTCTTTTAATTTTTTTTACAATAAGTAAAAATAAAAAAAATTCTAAGAATGTCGGTCTGCCAGATCTTGTTGACGCAGTTTGCTGCTGCGTGTTGAGATCTTTTTCCTTGGCGGTGAGGCCGCTTGGTGGTCATTCAGTCTGCCTTCTCTCACGTTATCGTTCCCGTCCATGTCGTCATCGGTACTGCTTTCTTCCTGTTCACGATCAGAGGTTCTTATTTGTTTCTCGTTCTTATGGGTCGCTGTTGTATATCCGTCTTCATCGGTATTTGCTTCTTTATTGGCGATGCTAGTTGCTGTTTTGGGAGCGGTTGTCGTGGTCGTTGTACCTGCATTATTGGGTAATTGGATCGTTGTTTTAGGTTTATCTGAAGGTATCGGTGGCTGCGTGTTAGAGTTGGCTGTAGTAGATGAGTTTTGACTAGTTGCTTCGGCGCATGTTTTTCCGTAGTAGGCTGTATAGTTACAGAATTGGCATGTTGGGGTCTGCCCGGGATATGTAATTAGCGTTGTTTGCTTATAGGTCACGCCATCCTTCAGTGATTTGCATTCGATAGTCATGTAAGAAGGTATTGGTTTAGTCACTCGCATTCTCACAATACGAACGCCATTGGGAATGCCGGAGAAAAAATTTCTCCAGGTGTCATTCGTAATAGATTCTACTTCTCCATATTGCGACATGATTTGTTTGATGAAATCCTCCTTCGTGCGCGGGGCCAAATCATGGATACGCACGTCCACCATGTCGTTTTCCATATGCACGGGGATCTTGATTCTGGTGTTATTAAATTCGACCTCGTGTTGCATGTTGTTCTTTGCAATAAAGTTTTCGGCCTGTGCTAAGCTTCTAAACGTGATCAAAACACAGTTTTTACGTGATGTAGCTGAATGTAGGTAACTTCAGCGAGATTAAGCTCCATTTTCACTTTAACTAATTGTTCCACTTCCTTAACTGTTCGTGTTATCCCGTAGCACAGGCACTTTTGCTTCATTTGGCAAACTCATTTTACTCCACAGCCGGGGGCAACGATACAATTTGTATGTGCACTGATATAGAACAATAGCTAGCTTGATTCACTGGTGCCTGTAGCCTGCTATAGCGTAGCAATTTTTTTTGCTTCTGCTTTTTGCGACATCAGAAGGTAGACCTTCTAGTTCTTTTGGTAATACATTTAACAAATTTCACGTACCGTCAAGTCCCCAGTTACCGTGCGTTTAGGTGGATTTGACGTGACTTCAAATCCTGTTTTTTTTAATCAAAATGAAAACCGCCCTCATAGTCACCGTAAAAATACCTATCTAAATACGTCACAATTTAGAAATAATATAAAACTATTACCAACAAAACGAGAATAAATAGTTGAGGACATTTGTTTGGCACCAGTGCACGTTATATGATCAACTTACGGTGTATTTAAAATTTTGATTCAACTTTAGTTGGAATGTTTCAATAAAACGATGAAACGAAAGGATTTGGGATCTCTCCGATGGATTTAGGGAGCTAGTTCTTTAAATTTCGTGATTTTGAAACTGCACGGTGAACGACACATGCACGGCGACTGGCGATTTGAAGGAAAATTAGAAGATATTAGTAATCAGTGTTTTCATTCGATTTGTAGACAATTTTCTTTAATCAATTAAATTGTGGGCAGTTTCCTTCAGTTGATTTAATCATTTAAATTTATATTTTGATCCTATTGATTACCAAAAATCCTTCCTAACTGGGGTTCTAATCTACCCGACCAAGGCTAGTCTTGAAAATAGTTTCATTTAAATAGAATAAATCAAAAAATTGTGTTAGCATGATGCCTTGGAACTGGTAATACTCGCAGAACACCAGACAAAGAAAATAGAAGTTGAACCGTCTCTGCGCATCTACAAATCGCTTGCTAAATCAGAAGATTTTGTACGAATTTCGACATTCTCTTCATTCGAACATTTTATGGATATTTTTCTACTCATTTCGGTTTAGCATCTTCTACGCCTTTTAAAGGTGTAGCTTGGAACACCTAGTGTTTTCCAGCACCGTCAAGCATTGTCATATTCGGTTAGCGCATAAATACTGTGAACTCTAGAGTATACTTTGTTGTAACGAGAATAAGTACTATAACCTTTCTTGTGACAATGAACATATTTTTAGGATTGTCTTTGATTTGGAATTGATTTCATTATGAACTTTTCAAAATTTAATTTAGTTTCTAGTGACTATATCAAATTGTCAGAATTAAAAGCTTTATGCAAATTTTTTTAAGCCCCTCCCGAAACAAAATCCTGGCTACGGGCCTGCCGTGATTTCGCCTGCATGAAAAAACCCCGGTAGTTAGGTAAACGTATCGTCTTTAAACGCGGTTTCAAACATTAACCCACCACTCGCGCGATCATGAAATGGTCACGTCCGGAAGTTTTATCTCGGTCCTAGCAGTCTGGACTAATGTCTTCAGTTGAACCAATAAAAAAGTGACGCTCATATTCGATAAACAACTGGTGACATGACCCGGAACTCTAGTGATATGGGGAAACGGACTCTGTTCTACCATCTGTACCATATACTAAACATTAAGCATCAGACTCACGGTTCGTGCGCGATCAAACAAGAATACACACTACATCATTATCACAATCGAAATTATAAACGCGAAGTCACATGCACGTGAAAAACACGTTAATAAACAAATGTCGGAACAAATGTCCAATCAACTGCAGGTGGACACGATCTACACAGATCTTAAGGCTGCTTTCGACACTGTTAACCATGAGATACTGCTAACGAAGCTTGATAAACTTGGATGCACTGCCCGATTCTTCCGTTGGCTTCGATCATACCTTGTTCACCGTAAAGTGTTGTTCAAATTGGTGACAATGAATCTGAGTCTATTTCCAACCATTCTGGAGTTCCTCAAGGTAGTACACTTGGTTCGCTACTGTTTTCACTGTTCGTGAATGATGTAGCTTTCGTCTTAATGCGTGGAGGGAAACTGTTCTTCGCCGATGACTTGAAAATATATCTAATTATAAGGAAAAAAGCCGATTGCCGTGAGCTACAGTATCTCGTTGATACCTTTTATAGTTGGCGTAAAAGAAACATGATGGTTCTTAGTGTTGCTAAATGCTTTGTTATCAGCTTTCATCGAACGAGGAACATGTTTACTTTCAACTACAACATCGCTGGAACTCAGCTGCAACGCGTAGATCATGTAAAAGATGTGGGCGTCATCCTTGATGAAAGCCTAACGTACACCCACTTCTCAGCGATCATTGACAAAGCTAATGGTCTACTAGGTTTTATGTTCAAAATACCCAACGAATTCCGGGACCCTTTGTGCTTCAAAGCGTTGTATTGTTCGCTGGTGCGCTCACAGTTAGAATTCGCAAACGTCGTCTGGTGCCCCTACCATGCAAATTGGAGCCAAAGAATTGAAGCCGTCCAGCGCAGATTCGTAAGATATGCGTTACGTCAATTGCCTTGGAATGATCCGCTGAACTTGCCGCCATACGAAGACCGTTGTCGATTACTAGGACTGCACACTTTAGAAGATCGTAGACACGCGTCGCAAGCTACCTTCGTATCTAAGCTTCTTCTCGCCGAATATGATGTTCCCGATCTCCTATCACAAATTAACCTCTACGCACCAACCCGTGTCCTTCGTCCTCGAACACTGCTGCAGACTGAAATGCGTAACACTAACTACGCTGCCATCAGCCCGATACTAGCAATGGTCCGTCGCTTCAACGATTTTACCGTCATCTTCGACTTCGTCATTAGTTCTGCAGAGTTTAGAAATCGTTTGTTATCACTTTAGGTTAATTATTTGTAATTTAGTTCATTAAGACTCATTGTCAGATGCATGTAAATTGTTAAATACATAAATACAAATATATAAATATACAAATGCTTGAGTCCTTCGCGACCATCCACGGCACCTACACCAGCGATCTCGTAAACATGATAATATCCCGGTAATAAAGTGAATGTCTCGACTCCTATAAATTTTCAAACGCGGTCTCAAGCGTGAACTTAAAAACTCCCGCGATCGCACGATCATGAATCGGTCACTTCCGGATGTTTCTATCTTTGATATCAGCAGACTAGGTCCATGCCTTGGATCAATTAAAAAAAGAAAGTTGTCATATCCACTGGACACCACGTTACATGGCGACATGACGGACGACTCTAGTGATATGGGGTAACTTACTCCCTGTCAGAATGTGAATTGTACACCGAAAACTAACTATCAGAATGAAGGTCCGCGTGACCATCCAAAAACGCACGCGTATATAGGAATGGCCACACGGTTACACTTGTACACGCGAAGTCACATGAACGCAATCACACGTGACAAACACGTTAACATACGAACGCTTAATCCCTTCGCGATTAACAACGCATACCTGTGTTCGCGATCGCGCAAACTTAATAACACTTACGAAGTTTCAAAAGCTGTCTCAAACGCGAACCTACAAACGTCCGTTTTCGCGCGCTCATGAATCGGTCACGTCCTGAAACCATTACTCTCGGTCCTAATAACTTAGGTCAGTAGGACCAATAAAAAAATGAAGCTCATATCCACTAGACAACACGTTCCACAGTGGTCCCAAAGAGCAAAAAAGGGGTTTTTTTAGATTGCGTCAATACGGTTGACTTTAGTTTTATGGTGTCTTTGAGAAAGTTTCTTGGAGTAGAGCTCCCCTTCTTTCTGTCTTATCGGATTGATGATTAATCCTCCTAATAGTTAGTTACGAAATTTATGTTCTTCAATAATTCAGATAGACAAATACTTACTTTAGCAAAGTTGTAGAGAAACTTGTTACAAACATTTCACTTAAAGACTTTAACTCTCTATCTTTTGAGCTTTTTGAGATATGGAACATTATTTGTAAAAGGCCCCTTAAAAACATTTATTTCATCATAAGTTTTCTTCTAGATTTTTTCCATTACATAAATGTTCTAGAACATTGTTTGGACTATTAAACTACATTACTTTGCCGAAGACGGAAACTTGCTATCACTAGTATGTGTGGAGATATTCACGTTTTTTGATTGAAAATAGCTCTTTTTCCAATCCCGATAACTTTTAAACGGGCAAAAACGGGCAAACCACTTTATAAACAAATTAAAGTTCAAGAAAAGCACAACAAATACTGGAAAAATCAGATCTCCTCAAAGCGGCCCTCTATGGAAATACTAGAGCTGAAGTTTGTAGCATTCCGTAATTAAATGCAATTAATTACTCGCCGTTTGGTTGCATTTGCGCCATTGTTATGAAGTAGGCGCAAGGGAATTGTCAGTTTCCGTTGTCAGGCGTATGCATTGAGTTTTTGAACAACTGTAACTTTTGACCCAAGCAAACAGAAGCTCGGATAATACTTAAAAAGCACACTTTAAAATTCACAAACAGTTCTTAGCGAACTTTCAAGCTGCTCAAGCTTTAATAGAACTGTTTAACCCGCTTTTATAACATAAAACGTATTGCAAAATTACTTAAAACGAGAAGCTTATGCAGCTCCTTTATATCAACTTTTGGTTGCTTGGGTATTTACTCAAGACGTGCTTACAAAAGTAAGAAAGGCTAATTATTGCCACTTTAACCGTTTATTTCAGAACTAACAGTAATATATAGTGCTGTATTTAATGCCGGAACAACTCTAGTATAGACAAACTTCAGCTCTAGTATTTCCATAGAGGGCCACCTTAGCGAGATCTGATTTTTCCAGCATTTGTTGTGCTTTTCTTGAACTTTAATTTGTTTATAAAGTGGTTTGCCCGTTTTTGCCCGTTTAAAAGTTATCGGGATTGGAAAAAGAGCTATTTTCAATCAAAAAACGTGAATATCTCCACACATACTAGCGATAGCAAGTTTCTGTCTTCGGCAAAGTAATGTAGTTTAATAGTCCAAACAATGTTCTAGAACATTTATGTAATGGAAAAAATCTAGAAGAAAACTTATGATGTAAAAACTGTTTTAGGGGGCCTTTTACAAATAATGTCCCATATCTCAAAAAGCTCAAATAATGGAGGGTTGCAGTCTTCAGGTAAAATGTTTGTAACAAGTTTTTCTACAACTTTGCTGAAGTAAGTATTTGTCTATCTGAATTATTGAAAAAATAAATTTCGTAACTCACTATTAGGGGGATTGATCATCAATCCGATAAGACAGAATGAAGGGGAGTTCTACTCCAAGCAACTTTCTCAAAGACACCATATTGCTAAAGTCAACCGTTTTGACGCAATCTAAAAAAAAACCTTTTTTGCTATTTGGGACCACTGTGCGTTCCATGGCGACATCACCGGGAACTCTAGTGATATGGAAGATCTCACTCTATTTTAGCATCTTAGCTGTACACCAAAAATAAAGTATTAGATTCACGGTCCGCGCGCGATTATTCAAGAACACACGCGAATATGCGAAAGGCACACGGTTATAAAATAGAATTTATACACGCGAAGTTACATACACGTTAGCACACGCGACATACAAACGCACACGCGATCGAACACGTCAACGTACAAATGCTCGAGCTCTTCGCGATGATACACACGATCGCGAGTCCCTACGCCCGCACATACCTGAACCGTACAATGAATATCACATTCAGAATCACGGCCCGCTACAATTGGCCTAAAGCAGTGTTTTAGTGGGTGACATTGCCTGTCTCGTTTGCAAATTGTAGTATGTGATTCTGACGGGGATCCTTCCCAAGAACTTAGCTCTACAGCTCCAGTAGGACAATCCTCGAAAAAAAATGTAGCTTGAGAAAATATAATGTGCCAATAATCGAAACAATTTGTTCGGATTGTCGTACTACGGATAATCGAATCATTTTCTACGGATAATCGAATATGGCCTGTATGCCGGTTGGGCTAGAGTGTTTTTAGTGCTAAGATCTTAGATTATTGGAATCTTAGGATCTTAGCAGAAGCGGCGTCGTCGGAGCTGCTTTCGGAGTTATGGATTTTTAGAGGTTTAGAAGAGCCCAATCAAACCCCACCATTTCCTAGCATGACTCCTCAACTCGCAGTAGGGTGGGGGGTTATTGCCCCCTACTACCTATATACGTAAAAGTCAATATGTGTATGTATGTAATTTATGAACTCCCAAATTGTTTAGCCGATTGCCGTTAAAATTTATACTCTGTAGACTCTTGTTATGGAACATCTTTGTGTGCTATTGGTTAGGGATTATCTGCCCGCCAGATGGCATTTCGAAACAAATTGTGTTTTACTTCTATTTTGTTGAAAGTCGCAGCAACGCGCAGCGGGTATTGGCTAGTTTTATCTAAAATAGCTGCAGAATGAGATTCTTCTATTAAAATTAATGTTTCAGAATGGCGCTTCCACGAATATGTACGACAGTAAGAAAGACTTACTATTTTTTGAGAAATCGGATCCGCTCTTCTTACCTTTGAGGAAAACCCTCGATAATGACTGATACCGATAATTAAATCGTCCAAATTTCCTATCCTATTTATCCTTCTCATGCAAGGCACCTAGGTACCCGATCAGAAACACATAACAAAAATATTTCAGAACTATATCTCGCATTGTTACTTGTTATAAATTTCTGTAATTTTAACTACTAACGAGACCTCATTTATAACACAATATGTTACAAAAATTGTATTCTGTTATAATCTTGTTATTTCATTCTGATCGGGTACGGGCACGTTTACCTGCAAGTGCTCATTTAACAACTCCTACGACAAGTCGATTACAATAATCCTCCTCTCGACAATCGAACTTGCACTCTCGATACAGTAGATACGATTCGTTCCGCAATTTATGTTCGTTGACCTCCGTCCGACAGCTCTGGGTCGCCGGTACCGGTAGTGAGAGCACTTTGGTACTCGAAGCAAAAAAACAAAACATAAAAACAGCACAAACGATATAAAATTACGGATAGTTGACGAGACCTACCCGGCGGCAACGCAAGGCGGACAATGAACAATCGAAATGAGTGGGCGTCCGGAACTTCCACGGTAAACCAGTCCGCGAAGGTGTCACATCGTTTAGGGGTGCAGTCATTCCAGTCCCGGCCATTAAGCCACGCGTAAATTGGATTCAAATTAGTGACTGACACCCGGGCGGGCGCTGCCTGGTCGGTCGGGCCCATTGGTGGAGGAATTTGCGCGACGACCTGCATTTTAATCGAAATCGTAAAAATCGGTTTCACCTCTGCTGGTTTGCTGTCACATGCTGGCTCAGAGGCGCGCGATCGGTCGGGGTCATCCCGTTGCATCACAAATCCCCCTTTTCGAGGTTTAATTTTCGATCTTCGGTTTCGGATCCGAGAGGAAAAGTTTGTCACCATTTACGATCGGATTCAGCGCCAACCTTTCTCGGCGGGTTTGGACCTAAGTTCAGCGGAGTATTAAAACTGATCGAGCTGACTGCGACAGCGTGAGTCGAGCAGTAGGATGAAGAGGTCACCGAGAGTTGAACCGTACCAAAGTATATTTATTCAGTGGACTACCTATTTTTATCATGCACAGTGTTGCCATCAAGTTTTTTTTTCCAGAAGCCTAAGTCTAGAGTTGATTGACGTTTTGAAGATATGCCGTGGTTCAACTTGTAAAAGTTTAGTCCATAAAATTTATTTAGAAAACCTTGGTTAGCCTGAATCACTTTAAGAAAAAGGATCGAAATGCCTCAGAACTAGTATTGTCATTTCCAGATCACAGAAGCCGGCAACCTTTTCTGATGCAGCATTAGGATCGCTTTGTTCGGGTTTGTTTGAATAAAATGCAGTAAAAGCAGGGAATTAATTTGATTTTTTTTGTAGACAGCTTTTCCGTCGACTGTTTGCTAGTTCGATGGTGATGGACAAGCGTTATTAGGTGGAGCGCAGCGTCGACTTACCTTACTTAACATTTCTCACATATACAGCCATAAAATGATCCGCCAAGGCAAGAGCACCACAAAAGGATCATCATCGCAAAGCAGTCCGACAGTCGACTGAGTCGGGAGGGGGGAACGTTAACGAAAAGCCGTAAATTTTTTTTCGGGTGGTTTTTATGTGTATTTTTTTATTATATTTTATTTTATTTTTCGGCATTGGTTTATGGGTCTTAGCTTCGATCGTTAATAGCCACAAAACGTGACAACTTCGGTCGCGATTTCTAATATTCATAAACTGCCGCATGTTTGTCGATTTTTTCTTCTTCTGCGCCATGTTGGAATTATGATTGGTTTTTCTCCGTCTGGTAAAAATGATTAAGTCGTGAAATAAAATTCTCTTCTAGCGTTCCCATTTGGTCAGTGAGGAATGGATATTCACAGTAAAATATATCACAATTCGTAAAATTGCTTAATTTGGGTGACATTTATGATCGGAGATCAAGAAACGGCAGAGAATCATGGTTTTCATGATGTCGGGTTGTGCAGTCATGATATTTATCGAAACTTGTGTGATTGAGATGTACCAAAGTACCAATCGTCGAAATTTGACGAGACCTGAATAAAATTAGTAGTTTGATCGGATGTGCTTTTTTTAATTATTAAGATTTCGTTTTCCGTAGTAAAATATAATACATTTTAAAAAATTGTTTTTATTTGACACAGCTCTTGATTCCTACTCAAATGTATTTAGGGTCATTCGCAACCAATGCAAAATGATTCCAAACGAAATTTTGATCGTTACAAGGCTAATACGATACTTCTGCTGATACTAGTGATCTTTCCCAATTAGATTTCGAACTGCTGCCAGCTCTATCATATTATTTACAAATTCTATACATTCCAACCTCTGAAAGAAATTAAACATACTTTCCCACAAAGGACGCGAGCTCAATGAATCGCAAAGGATCCCGAACCCGACAACCGACGTAGTAAGTGTGAAATTATTTCCAGAATCCAGCTGTTCAATTAAGAGCCCATTTAGTAACGCTCTGTCAATTTCCCAGAGCCATCGACGATAGCAATGTGGATCTATTCTGAACAGAGTTCCCTTTAATGGTCGTAATCGAACTAAATTCGAACCGGGCATAAAAGCGGAATGGGATACATATGTTCATTCCAGCACGCACTGGCCTCCTTCGGGATCTTTTGAACCATAATTCCTTCTTCTTCTTCTTCTTGGTCCACGTCTTCTACCGCCGTGGATTAAACTGCATCGGCCATCGCCGCCGTAGCCGCCGCCGCTGCCGTCTTGTTGGGCCTTAATTGACTTCATTAGAGCTGGTTGCGGAGCCCCGTATTGGCTGGATGCCGATCAAAACAATTTCCACATAAATAGAACGCCTTTCTGGGTTTCCTTTCGCTTTCGGCCTCTGCAGGGCGGGACGACCTCACAACCTTGCAAAGCAACAAAGCGCGATGATGCGGTGAAATGCACGAGACCTAGACCAAGGCCACCTGCCGAGGGGTTCCCGCGTCGTCCGGCAACTGTAATAAGTTGTTAAAAAATGATCGTAGTTTTCGTTCGAGTTAGCACTAATAATATAATCGTGTTACCCCTTGGGAATTCTATCTAAATAGATTCACTGGATCGCCCGGTCATTTGGCCGAGCCAAGGCGTTGATCGTTCCTGCTGAATACAATGGAAGACACTAAACAGAACCGTGGGCTTGAAAGCGCATATCCTGCTTAATGAAAGTGTATGATGTTCTAATGGCTGAACTAAAGGTACAGCAGTTGGAATCATTTCTTAAATCGAATGGCGCGGAAGACTCTGCGGGCAGTACCAGTCCTAAAGGTGCGTGTGTAAACACGATAATCGTTTTCTTTCATCTTTCGGCAGGATGAATTTATTGCGGTCATAAGCCGGAATGTAGGGAATGATTTCGGAGGAAACAGTTTGTTGGAAATCATACCGCCTGCAGGTGAGAAACTGTCCGTATTAGTTTATGGTGCATCTGCAATTGGCACAATTTTCATTCACGTTTTTTTCTGGACGTACTTGTATACAAATTGGTAAAGATTTTTTTGTAAGAGACGAACCACTGCGACTAGTATTTGGATCTGTTGTGGTGTGCCCCTTCCTTAATTTAAGTGTACTATTTACTATGACATATCACTATTGATGAGGGATTGTAGTTATTCAGATATACACTCTTCCCAGTTAGGCACTTCGTATGAAGTTTATTACCTCTTTGGGTACAGCAGTCCAAATATCAAAAGGTTCCAACGTTCCTTTACAGAGGACTCTTAGTTTGCTTTGTATCAATGCCCTGCATTCGCAGTGCAGATGCACTGAGGTTTCGCTTTCCGATCCGCAAACCCGGCATGTATTGTTTATAAGCTTACCAATTTTCTTAAGATGATGCACTGAAGTCTTTTTTATGCGGTTTTTTATGCGACTTTTTTATGCGGATTGTCAAAGTTATGCGGATTTTCAAAGTTATGTGATTCTTTTTATGTAGCTTCCTTTTAATTTTTAGGGCGTCACCTGAAGCGACTTTTGTCGAAAGATAGATTCTCGTGAATGCACATTAGACTGCCCAGAAAAATGATGAATTTTTGAAAACTCAATCGGTCCACTCCTGAGTCGATTTCTAGTCCCGGCAGGAGTACTTGCAACAAATTTGAAGCAAATCTGACAAGTATAACTACCGGACCAACGTGCCTGAAGTTTGTATGGGATTTTTCAACAATTTACATGGAGAAAACTCACTAGTTCGTATTTTCGTCGCTAGGTGGCACTATATGCATCGTATTATCACTGTAAGTAAAAATAAGAAAGATAATTTAATTGTCCATAACTTTGTCGAAGACTGCTAGTAAATCCGGCTTTGCTAAAAGAAGTTATTAAACTTTTAACGTAGTGATGTCTGAGTCAGTTTTGCATGGGGCCTAGCAGTGCATGGTTGTGTATCAGTACTCGAGTCCCGCGAACTATACATTTTTTGTGAAATAAGGGTTAGATTTAGCTGAATAGTATGCTTACAAGAATTGTAGTAAATAATACGAGTTATGTTTTGGTTAGAAAATTTTAGTTCCACCTGTGATCGCATAGAGGGCGCCACCACTAACTTTTCATATAACAGAGATAGAGTATCAAGATGTTCGGAAGAAATGCTGAAAAATGACTGTTCTATAACTTTGTAGAAGACACCACATTTCTATCTCTTTTCCTTGAAAAGTTAGTGTTGGCGCCCTCTATGCGGTAACATGTGGAACTAAAATTTTCTAATCAAAGCATGACTCGTATTATTTACTATAATTGTTCTGAACATACCGTTGAGCTAAACCTAACGATTATTTCACACAAATGTTTAGTTCGTGTGAATCAAGTACTGATACACAACCATGCACTGTTAGGCCCCATGCAAAACTGACTCAGACATCACTACGTTAAAAGTTTAATAACTTCTTTCAACAAAGCCGGATTTACTAGCAGTCTTCGACAAAGTTGTCGACAATTAAATTATCTTTCTTATTTTTACTAACAGTGATAATACGATGCATACAGTGCCATCTAGCGGCGAAAATGCGAGCTGGTGGGTTTTCTTCATGTAAATTGTTGAAAAATTCAGGCACGTTGGTCCGGTAGTTAGACATGTCCGATTTGCTTCAAATTTGGTGCAAGTACTCCTGGTAGGACTAGGAATCGACTCAGGGGTGGGCCGATAGGGGTCATTTTTTTCCTGTCACTCTAATGCACATGCTTAAACAAAAGACATAAAATGTTCATATATTTATTTTAGAATATAAATTACATCGGACCACAGAACACACATTATCGAATCCTTGAAAAAGGTCCCAAACGGACCGAAACGTCGGATAAAGACAAAATAGTGTTTTTGTAAACCGCAGACTGCATAGCCGAAACACATAACCTCATAGTTATTACAGTCTACCCCCATCCAAAAAAATAAAAATTTCGTGTAAACCGGTTGTCGGTTGTCACGGTAAAGATGGAGACGTCTATCTATACCAGGACACATGCTAGTGAACTCGGGTGATTAGTAGTTATGCTGCCTAAGCTCGACCCTCATTAGCAGAAGACAAAGATTAAGCCCGTACGATATTAAGCCTGTTCTAATGACCCTTTCACTTCTGGTTTTCCGATCTGTTTACTTCACATCCTTGCTCTCACTTGAGTACTATGGCTCTATTTTTCATAACTTTCCCTACCCAGTAATCTCTAGCTAATGGAATGTCGTTAAAATTTAATTTTTACTTGTTATAAAAATCCTAAAAGCCCACAGCTCAGTTAATAAAGAAAAAAAAACTTTTCTGAAGACAACAAGTATCCAATTAAATTTGTTTACGAACATTTATTACGCTTTTTCGTGTTTAAAAATGAATAAGTTGAGAACTACACATTTTACACAAAAAACTAATTACGTATTTCAATGCAGCATTCGATCGTACACCACTAATAGCCTTATTATTTCCGTAATAACATATGATTTTTCCTACCCCCGATTTTATCAGCTTTTTGAGCCGATTTTGTCAACCTCATATGAAAATATGTTTGATGAGTTCTAGCAAATGAAACAGGTCAAATTCGAGTAAATCCTTTCTGGAACATATTTTTCTTGTCTTTGAGCTGAAAGATAAGCATAAATCATATTTTTAACATTGCACTGGAAGAAGGAAATTTATGCGAAATAATCAGAATGTTTTTTTAGACTATGTCTAGGGACTAGGGCATCGCAAAAAAAATTTTTTTTCGAGTTCTCAAAGGCCCCCCCTCTCATATTGTGACAAATGTCTAAGTAAGCTCAGATGCAAAATTTCACATCATTTGGACAATTCTAGACCACCGCCCACTTCGCTTGAAATTTTTGAAATTGGTGCTATGGGAAAATGTGGAGGAAAAATATATTAAATGCTATAACTTTTGAAATAGCAATCAGAAAATTACAATTTATACCTCTTTTAAAGGAAATAACCTTAGTATTGTAATGAAGACATTCCTGTTCCTAGAAAAATACGGGATTGTGGGGTATTGGGTCATATTGACCCCAAAATCCCCAATTTTTTGAATTTTTCTGCTCCGTGGTGCAAACCATACATATTTTGCAGTTTTTCTAATGTGAAAAAAATCTCAGAAATCGAACGGAACCTTTTAGACCTTTGTCCGAATACGAGAAGTTGGGGTTATAGGGCCTTTTGTCATTCATGTTAAATTTTATCATTTTCTCGTGCATATATCTCTATTATTTTTCATTCAATTTTAATAAATTGTACCTTGTTGAACGTGGAAAATTCTTGAAAATACAACAAAAATAGATTCGTTTGCGTTAAAATTCAAAAACATTAAATTTTTTGACATTAACTCTACAAACCACATTTTTTTCATTAAATGTCCTAATACCTCAACTTCACCTATTTTTCCAGGTATGAAACTTTTCTCATGTGATTCCTAAGCGCATTTTTCACTATAAATAGTAAATTAAATAAGAATTTTGTTGTTAAATGGAGTTAATGTGTGCGATTTTAAGATAAAAATGTGAAATCGAGACTATATGTCAGATAATTTGATGTTTCTGAATTTTACCGGTAACGAATCTGTTTTTATTTTGTTCCTAAGGATTTTCCACGTTGAACAAGGTACAATTTATGAAAATTGAATGAAAAATAATAGAGATATATGCACGAGAAAATGATAAAATTTAATATAAATGACAAAAGGCCCTATAACCCCAACTTCTCGTATTCGGCCAAAGGTCTAAAAGGTTCCGTACGATTTCTGAGATTTTGTCACATTAGAAAAACTGCAAAATATGTATGGTTTGCACAACGGAGCAGAAAAATTCAAAAACATAGGGGATTTTGGGGTCAAAATGACCCAGTACCCCACTTTCCCGTATTTTTATAGAAAAAGGAATATCTCCATTCCAGTACTAACGTTATTTCCTTTAAAAAGAGGTATAAATGGTAATTTTCTAATTGCTACTTCAAAAGTTATAGCATTTAATATATTTTTCCTCCACTTTTTCCCATAGCACCAAGTACAAAAAATTCAAGCGAAGTGGGCGGGGGTCTAGAATTGTCCAAATGATGTGAAATTTGGCATTTGAGCTTACTTTGACATTTGTCACAATATGAGAGGGGGGGCCTTTGAGAATTCAAACAATTTTTTTTTTGCTATGCCCTACTAGGGACAATAGCAAAAAATATTCCAACGGCTTCGGTTTATTAAAAAGAAAGAAAAAATGTCTCCCGATTTTGTCAAAATCCTCATTTTATAAGCCAAAAATAAACCAAGTGGCTGATAAAAACGGGTCTTAGCTGTATACGATTCACGTAACTTTTTTTTACGAACTTTATTCGAAATAATGAACTCTTTTTTAAGAACCAAAAAAAAAAAGTTCGTAAAAAGTTTGAGCACGAACAGTACCGTGTGACGTTGTACACAATTTAAAATATTCTTGGCTATTACAAATTGAAGTTAAATTATTTTCTAAATGGGATTGGCTAGCAGATGACGGAAATCGATGTTTTAGGTCATTTTGAAATCCAAATTGAAATTGATGAGCCCAATATTATTAGAATTTTCGGAATGGGGTGCCAGAAATAATGTCCATCTGGTAAATCAAAATTTTTTATGGCCCTGCCAATATGGGTATTTTTAAACTAGCCGAATAATATTTAAATTACGTGCTGAATCCGCACGTCAATATATGACACAACTTGAAAATTTAAAATGGCGACTTTCAATTGCTATGTATTCGACAAACCCGTTGCAACAATACCCGTATTGTAAGGGGTTTAGAACACTTTGCACGACTGGACATCGCCATCTTGGATTCCAAATTGACGTCACTCATCGATTTCCGTCATCTATATGTCACGTCAAATTAGTTGCGAGAATACCTTGATTCACTTCACTTGCATTTTGATCGATTCATTTTATCTGTTACTTTTTACAGTGGTAATGCAAGTAGATCTTTAGAACTGTCCTCAAAGAGGATCTCAATTGATCGGTGATAAGTCAGACCGGACTAAATGACAATATATTGATTTCGAGAAAAAACGAGTTTACAGTTAGAAACACAACATCCTTTACGTTATAATTGTAAATTAATTTTTGCCATAATTCTTGCTTCTTGTTACATATTTTAAATCTGACAGAAGTCGAATGTAGCTGAAGCAATTCTTTATCCAGTGCTGTTCGTAGGATTGTTCGGACATTAGGAAACTCCTTGTAGCAGTAGCAGGGCAGCAGCTTAAAGCCGAATTTACACCTATCCGATCCGTTTCAGTGTCGGTTCAGTTCCGTGCACGGACGCCAAAATTCTTTCATACACTTCAAATGCAAGCATTCACACTTGTCCGGGACGGTGCCGTGCCGGACAAGTGTGAACGCTTGCATTTGATTTGTATGAAAGAATATTGGCGTCCGTGCACGGAACTGAACCGGCACTGAAACGGATCGGATAGGTGTAAATTCGGCTTAAAGCTGTAATAAGTATGTATTTGCAGAAAAACGTGGTATATAACAAAGCAGACTACTTACATTAAGTCTTAAGTGTAAGATATTCAATTTTCTCCTAAAGATGAGTATTTTTAGGTTAGTGTTACAGGTAAGTATTTTTAAGCAAGAATAAGGTAAGCAATTCTCAAATTCAAAGTTTTCCTACCTTCAATCGAATTCAATAAAACCGTAATTATAACTTATAATTTATAAGTAGATAATAATTTTTGAATATAATCTTAAAAATTAGCTGAAATGTTCACTGTAGGTTCTACGTGATAATATCAATTTTCAGGTTATCCCGCAATGACGTTCGCATTTTTTCACTGACGTTTCTCCACTCCGCTGAACAAGGGATCGCCCATCAGCTCAGTTCGAGTCGAGTGTCGCAGTGATGCCGGAATAAGTTCTATTATTATCTCATTTTTTAATGTTTCGCGACTTAGTCCTGTCTGACTTAACATCGACCAGTTGACCTGTGACATTCGTTGAACTTCATACTATATTGAACAGTATGTCACGAACCTCAAAGAGAAAACAAAATCGTCAACATATTACTTATTACGCTTATAGATTTTAGTTCTGTATTTCAAAAAGTTCATCAATTGGACGCGAAACTTCATTGAACTTTCTACTACAACCTTCCATGAGGATGTACCGCATCCATATATGACCGAAAGATAACTGCATACTAGACTGGCAACAATTTTCGGAACACTGCTAATTCAAATGGTAATTGGATGAACAGATCATATACTCAATATCAGGGCAGGAAATATTCGAACCGAACCTATGTTCGAATACTTTCAAAGCGCGAAGCTTTGCGTTACTGGTTCGTATTCACAAGCTTCGCATCACAATCGCTTACCATCGTAATTGCGGACATTTGGGCGATACTTTTGCATGCTCTTCGGCGAGGACAAATGAAGCTTCTTGTTCATTTCATTGATGTTCGGAAAGATATGTAAAAGCTTTTGCGTAGTTTTCGACGAACACGAGCTAAGCTCTTGGTTCGTGTGATCGATATTTTTGAAACAGTTACACGGAGCTTCGAAGCGATGTTCGCGAACAAAGAAAAAAGACTACCTCGAAGTATTTCAGAATCGCGAACACCGAAGGATTATATCAATTTAGCATCGCGAGGGCCATCGCTAACATGTTCGCCGGACGATATTAGTTTTCTTTATCAATGACCTACCTACTAGTTATGCAAAAAAAGTATATTCTAGACAGAGGCCTTGTATTAAGGGTGGAATAGGTGAAAAATAATTGTGACAATGTGTAGCTTATGGATGCTGGGGTTAACTGAAAAGTGACGTAACAAGTTTATTTAAGATACCCTACTGATATATTACCAGTAGGGATAAAATGATGATTTTCAAATTTTCATAAATGAAATAAATAAATTTTCAAATGAAATTAATTAGGGCTAGAAAATGAAGTTAAACACAATGTACACAACGTATTGAGTGGCTCGCTTATCTTAGTCATGTTCCTATGTCAGTTTCTTGAGGATAAAGATATCGATATCCATTCAAAGGAAAAAATCGATTATCAGTTAAATAAATAACGTCATGATGTGTATGATGAATCCTAGAAATAAATAGGGAATGTCAATAAACTCGACCATTCCCGATTCATATTTGGCAGTTCTGGTCGTTTTGTAAATCTTGTTTTCGACTAACAGTAAAACCATTTTGATTCAGAAGTATGTTTTAGAAGGGCGCATGTTTTTTCGTGCACTTATTTAAAAAAATGCTTTGAATCCATCTACCAGTGTGATGAGACATTTTTATAACTGTTTTCGAATATTATATCGGTTGAGAACTTTTAGAACATGATATTTCGAGAAATTTTGAAAGTGAAATTAAATCAGTTGTAAAGTTATACAAAATAACCTTTTAAAATGAACGGACAATCGAATTATTACTAATACTTTATGAATACATTATCTAAGTTCTTCATTCAATGCAATATGTATGCAAAAAATTAAAAACTGGATTTCCCTTAAGAACTGGGCCAAAAAATTGAAAAAAATGTGTTGGCGATCCGAGAACTAGAACAGAAATTGTAACCCTTGGACCTCTGAAGTACATGCGTACAAAATGCTATAGTCTAATGTTTGTTTTCATTCATTTCATTTAATAATTTTCAGTTGAGCAATTCTGTCGCAAACTGCATTGTGGAGCGAGGGTCATAACTTCCTAAATTTTAGTGTTCCTATTAATTTAGTACACTCTCTTTAACATAAACTACTCTAACGAATGAACGAATGGGAGTAGGTTCGATAAATTTTGAAAGAAGCCGTTAAATCAACCACTTAAGGGATTACACCACCGCAAAATTAAAAAAAATCGAAATTGATCTTGATTGATTTTATTATTCCATATCAACATTTGAATAGGGCTAATAAGATTTGTGAACAAACTTTTGTTTTGCTGATTTCTCTTAATTTGTTATCATTTCACACAGAAAACATTTGAAATCGATTCTACCAAGGGCAAAGATGTTGATTCATGTGTATTTTTCATAAAATTCAACTCTGTAGCGGAAAAATGAGCGAAATAAGTTAGTTTACAAAAGTCTCATTAGCCCTTTTGAAGAATTACTATTGTATTGATCTTAAATATGGGTCTTCAAAATAATATATCAAAATAAGGAATGCGATAAAAAGCGAATAATAATGGAAAGACAGTATTCGAAAAAGTTCGAGTTTAGAACGACTTTCATTCTACTTGGAGTTATTTATTTCGCTTCTCATTTTCCAAAATTTCCCTTACATAAAGCATTTCGGCTATAACTGATTCAAAAAAAAATACAGGGGGCCCTAAAGATTTCTTTCTTTTATTTTGTATTAGTAAAAGTCAAATAAGGGAAGATTACATCATGGAGAAGATAAACCAAATTTTGTCCTTTTCAGAATTGTTTTTGGATTTCCAACAAAAAAAATCACTAGAACATTGTTTGTAAGTTCTTTGCGTTTCTCCATCAGTAATTAGTTAACAAATACAATACAAACAAGTTGGAATATCCTTCTCATTATTTATCACAAAACACATGAACAGGAGTCAGGAAATAAATTTCATGACACTTCATTTATTAAGTGAACAGATTCTGTCGAAAATGTTTGAAAATAAATATTTTGTCTCTTGTGATTAGGTAATCAACCAATAAACTTATAAAACAATATTATAAAAATCATTTGGAAGCTTTCCTCTTGGTTTGGTACAGATGCCAAGAAATTATAATTCAATTAATGACAATAATAATGGATTCAAGTATGTAGGTATTTGTTAATAAATTCATTTGGTAAAATTAAAAATAACGTTTAACACACAAATCATCGCATATTATAGAGTGAATATGACTAGCCGATTTAGGAATGTTGCGCAAGAACATTAGAAACCGCAACAAGTTGAAAACAAAGGCCAATGGACTACGCCTAACTACCCCTCAGTGGATGCAAATAACTGAAGTTCGCCGTCTAACTGAACTCGGACGTCAGCAGTGAGATTCCATCCGAAAATTGTTCTTTTTAGGAAGAATTTGTTTTAGATAGGGAGATTATTAAGAGAGGGGTAATGGTTTTAGCGTTAAAAAACACTATTTGCGATTTTTTTAGAAATTTGGGCGAAGCGAATTGATCAAAACTTTAGTACATTATAATGTATCATTTCATCCAAAAGAGTCATTTCACCAAAAAACATTTTTTCACGCTGAAACCCTTACCCCCTTAAACATACTTTATACATCTTCACCTAGACTCCTTGGCAGGGAAAATATACTCCGATTGAAGAAGAAAAGACGAGTTTGCAATCAAAGTAGCTAGTAAACATAATTGTATTCCGAAAAAAAGAATTTGAATTTCACTACCACTACGCTCATTCAAACTCGTGGCTCATAAATTGGTAAGGTATGCGACGCACCTAATCCCTAAATCCTAAATTATAATCTTAAAATAATCCATTTAATTTATACTCAAAATAAGATTTACAGTTTATGATTTTAAGACAGATAGTCACGTAGCGAACATGTTCGCGGTGGCCTCATGATGCTGATGCTTGAAGCGATATAAAACTTCGATGTTCGCGATTCTCAAATAAACGAGGCATTCGCTTTATATGTGTTCACCGAATATCGCTTCGAAACTCTGTGGAAATGTTCCAAAAACGCAAAAACCACGAGCCAAGAGCTTACCTCGTGTTCGACGATGTGTGCTTCTAAGGTTAATGTGAACTTTTTCGAACATTGTAAAGAGCGAACTAGATGCGAAGCTCGCTTCGTCCGAGCAGAGATAAGTTTTACCCCTAAATGTTCGCAGCGATTGTGTCAATCTCATCGATTGCATGTGGTATGCTTGAGAAGGTGCTTCGTGAAGCTTCGAACAGCAATCAATTCATTTTTCGAAATTTTCCTGCCCTGACTCAATATGAGCTTTTTCCGATAGCTCTAGTTCACCCACAAGAGGTTTCAAGTTTCTATAGTAATATATATGGAAACTCGGAAATAAAAACTTAAAATCCAATAAAAAATTCCACAGTAACTCTGCATACCGCAAAATTTTTGGTCTCGTAGATTATTTTATAACGAATAGCTTTGTTAACCCTTTCATGCCCAACTTTTTTCTTGTGCAAACAGAGATCCAAAACTATTTTTCCTTAAAAATAAAGGGATCAAGAAACACGAAAAACCTTTTTCCATAAAAATAGATGCTTCAATCGCAGTGGTAGAAGCTGCGCAAGTTTTACCTACCAATGATTAATTCAATGTTCCTAGAATTTTTACAATAGTCCAATTACGTGGAAAATGTAGTCGTAGACGGTCTAAATTGATAGGTTGTATCAGTTTTCAATAATGTTGCAAAATAACGAAGATATATCAAAATATCATTTTTAGTCGTCATCGTAAACTGTCCCTGGCAGCACTGCTCCATCGGAATCCAATCAGGCTGATTGTAATAACTTCAGATTTAGAGCTAATACTTGTAACTTTTAGTGCTCAAATGAAAAGTAATAGTCACATTTATTAGCCTTACTTGTTTTTTGGAGCAATTCTTGCCTAAACCAAAAGTTATAGCTGCTTAAAAACGTTGTTGTCCACAAACAACATGGGCATGAATGGGTTAAAGGTTGCATATTGATTAGAGCTTCCCCGACAAAGATACACAAAGACAAAGAACTTTGAAAATCAAGCAATTTTTTTTTGAAAATTTCTATTCTAAGCATGTGCGAGAAAGAGAGGCAACACATAACTTCATATGATAATATCTTTTTACTGGAAAATCGGATCAATTTGCAGCCTTCGGCAATTTTGATCTTTTCACCTTAAGCTATATATCTGCCGATTTTGGTATGTACAAGATGACACTGCCATTTTGTACCGAATTTATTGCTTTTATTGCCTATTTTTCATATATTTTCATATATAAACTTCAAAACTCTTGGGAGTGAACTAGAGTTTTTGGAAAAAGTTCACATTTGACAAATGGTATGTTAAGCCAATTACCGTTTGATTCAACAATGTTCCAAAAAAAGTCAAAATTGATGCCGGTCTACTGGATATGCTTGAAGATCTAAACTACAGGAAATTCTTAAAATACTTGGAAAATGAGTAAATATAAGCATTCCTACCTACTTATTAGATACAGAATAGTTTTACATTTCTTAGAAAAGAAATGTATAAAATTCGCTCAAACTTTCAAGATTTTTCCGGAGGGTCGAGTCTTTTATACCAATCGACTCAGCTCGACGATTCGGGCCAATGTCTGTGTGTGTATGAAACGGACAAACTCTCATTCGTGTTTCTCAGCAATGGCTGAACCGATCTTATCCAAACTAATTTTAAATGAAAGGCCTAGCACCCAGACAGAACGCTATTAAATGGTTTTTGATTCCGATTTTTTGTTTCCAAGATATGAATGTTTGAAGGTGCAAAAATGGCGTTTTTTGCATTCTTTGGAATTTGCTGCCGAAATTGACGACGCAACTAAACAATTTATATATTTTTAGAAAGATTATACGAACTATTATCATAAGAGATATTTAACATTAAGGACATGCTGAATAGAGCCACAAGGTGCCAGCTAAAATGGCCGCCGTCGTTTCTGCTTCTTCTTTTTATTTCATCGTCAAAATCAAAACATTGCATTGGGGCGCAAGACAAAATCTGCTTAGAAATTGTATCACTGTATGCAGACATGTTAGCACAAACTGATGAATAGATTCTCTTCATTGAATTTCGATTCGTTTGGGAAATTTGTACCTTTTTATTTTTCAAAACAAATGAAACACGTGGTGAAAAAATCAGTCAGCTGATTGCTGAACGATACGCTTGTGTGCGTGCCATCTCATCGGTATAGT
Source organism: Topomyia yanbarensis (assembly GCF_030247195.1). Lineage (NCBI taxonomy): Eukaryota > Metazoa > Arthropoda > Insecta > Diptera > Culicidae > Topomyia > Topomyia yanbarensis. The sequence goes on from NC_080671.1 coordinate 83,238,291, forward strand.
ACTTTCTAACTGCACACAGATGCTGCACGTAACCCGAACATAGCCGAACATTACCGAATCTTTGTTGTGATTTTGGCATCGCTTCACCTTAAATGCGGACGAAAGATTTTTATCATTTCCCATAGCCAGAAATAAGACCAAAAACATTCAATGTATTATTAGAGCCAAAACGGATAATTTTAGGTCAATAGTATCTTCGGAGAATTTAAAGCATACAATATGCCCTTTGTTTTGGTATTGCGATTTTACTGATGAATCCCCGTAAGATTGAGATATTTTCATAAATTTTCTTGGAAGTGATTGTATTGAAATAATGCCTTCAGCAAATTTGTAGCTATTATTTTTGTGAATAACTATACTGAAGACATCAAATACACATTTCAAATACTTTAAAGGTTATGGCTTGTTGTTTGTGGATTACCCTTTGTCGCTTATTTATTGTTCAATATAGTAATAATCTATTTAAATGAGCCAAATATTATTTCTATAAAACGAATTTCTTATTTCATTTTTCTATCTACAACTGCTAGAATAACCACCAAAAAATTCCAAGTTGTCTAGATGGAACTTAGTCACTTACGGGTGCAAAAATTTTCATTTGCGCATACCTTCTGACTTATAACAATCGGATCGATCTGAAACGTATCTCGGAAAATGAAAAGCGAAACGAATAACTCCAAGCAGTGGTGTAACCAAGAGGATGCTTTGGGGTGTAAATGATGCTGACTGATTTAATTTAATATTACAATGATAACTATCTGATCAGTACATTGATAACCTATTGTTTGAAATATCATGAGGACCATTGAAAAATTGTACGAATGCGGTACTGATCTGTAACTGATCTATTGGTATTTAACTCACAGTTGTCTAATAACATCAATATCAAATACTTGCCTAAAACATTCCAATAGAAACTCATTCCAGAGTTCTGAAATCAAACATAGCCATATTCATAATTTCCTATCATATTGAGTTCGGCTTTGAAGGGGTGTACTGTAATATGGGGAAGGGGTGTACTGTAATGCTCACCGAAAAATTGGATCACTTCCAACATTTGCTGAAAATGTTTATATTTTGGGAATGCGTCGAGTTAAGACGAAAACGTTATGGATTTAATAACGAGAAAACTACCTTCCAACAGTAGGGGAATTTATGAAAAATGGTGTTTCCGTTCCGCCAATTTCGCAGGTTTAGTATCTTCGATGAATTTTACAAACGTTAAACTGCACATCTTTTGATAAAATAAATTTGGCGTTATATCCTTTAAGAAGTACTTATGGCGAATTTACTCTTCAAACAAATTTAGTTCCAGACTTAATGCTTTCAGCAAAATTCTGGGGAATGCTATTACAAACCACTTTGTTGAAGACATGATGGTTCCATGTGTTCGAAGTATTAACATATTGTAGGCTATTTCTGTTGTATTTTAAATTAAATTATTATGATTTTACTGTTCATGATAAATCTCTTCGATTGTTTATAAACGATAAAATTAAGGAACACTTCGTACATATCATTTTATAACTTGATATACTCCACATTCGTAGTATTCATGCCTACAATAAAGTTGTTTTAAATGAAAGTCTCAACAAATTTGCTAGACAGGAACTCTGTTACAATTTAAAAAAAAACTGATTCTCCATAATTATAAAACTTCAAAGATGGCGGTTTCATAATTATGCCATTTGGACAGTAAGCTAAATTTTCACCAAATTCCCACCAAACCGAATTTCTGACAACGCCGCTGACTCCAAGTAAGTAGGAACAAAGTCGTTCCACACTCGTCCACAAGAAACTTCTTCGAATACTGCCTATTATAATGCATTGAAGACCCGATTTGATCAGCCCCCAATTTTATCAGCCTCATATGATGGGTTCTAGTAGACAAACAAGGCCGAATTTGAGTAAATCCTTTCTTGAACATGTTTTCTTTATCTTAAAGATGCAAATATGCAACAAAAAATCCTTTTTTTCATTCTTTGCGCTAGAAGACTATTAAATAATCAGAAATAATTAGACTACATCAAGGGAAGGGGAAAATATTTCAACAGCTTCAGTTTATTATGAACAAAACAAATCTTGCGATTTAGTCAATGTCCCCATTTTGTCATTCGAAAATACACTCATGGAGATGATAAGAACGGGTCTTTGCTGTATTTATTATTCACAGTAATAGGTACATCCCATTTTCAGAGGATACTTTCTTTCAATTGCATCGAACTACACCAATTTTTAGGTAGTTTTCAAGGGGTTATTTTATCGACTTTTTCCAAAATTCGGCGAACTTATTCTCATTCGTGCGATAGTCCATGTTAAAAGGGTGTCCTAACTTAATTGCGATACTTAAGGGTTTATATGTTTCCTACACAATATTACAAAAGCTTCTTAAACAACTGTTCCTAATAAGATTATGTGTATTATAAAGTATTTGAAAATTTTTAACAGAAGTGACGGAAGGTTATCGAAAAGTTTCGTGAAAAAGAAAATTCCAGTAATGATAATGATTTTCCCTAACGAGGTATTTGTTATTTGGCATTAGGATTAGGGATAATAATTCAGATCAAAAATACTACTGGTAAGTCATTTTTAGAAAAAGTTGATATCGAAATAAAGTTTGAACTATGCACGCATGCACTTCAGAGGTAGCGAGATATCAAGAGCTGAAATTTCAGTGCTGAGTTCTCAGCCGCGTTGGGAATTTGAGGAAACGCTATTGAGTATGGACTTCAGATCCATTCGAAAATTTGTTTTCCGAATTTTTGACTCAGCACAACATATATAACCCCATTAGAAAAATTCAGTTTTCTCTACACAATGCATTGATTGAAGATTTTATATATGTTATTAACGGAGCATTAGCAATAATTTGTTTGTATTTCTATTTTATGGGCCATTTTTCCGCTTTTACATTAAATTGGTTTACCCTTTGAGATTTCTTGCACTGATATTGTCCTATGCTAATTTGAGCGATTTTCTAAGTTGTGCCACTATCCTATGTAATATGTGTTATCAAAAACATCACCAAGCATCAAGTTCTAAATGTTCTCAATCGATATAATACCCGAAGAAAGCGATAAGAGTTATAAGAAATGTATCATCACACTGTTAGGTGTATTAAAAGCGTTTTCAAGTTATATAATCATTCAATCTAGTAAACTACCTTTACGAAAGAAAATTCTATAAGAAAGTGAAGAGAACTTTTTTACGAAACAAATCCCAAATAACGAACACTTTTTTTACGAACCAATTCAATTTACGAATCCCCGGTTTGGTTCGTAAATGGAGATTCCAGTACACCGATTTCGACGTTTTTAGTTTCATAAACTATTATATGTGAATGATATAAACCACCATAGGCTGAATTGTGATTGCCTTGTTTTTCCTATTACTTAAAGCCTAATTTTTCCTATTTCAAGATACAACTTTCTTTCTCTTTCAAATATGTTTACTGTTGCAAAAGCTTCGCCATAATTGGAAAAAAAAATCTATCCACATTAATCGTCTTTGCACTGGCGCAGTTCGTTGCCCCTGGTCAAAGGGTTCTTAATCCTCAGACTTAATTCCACTCAATCCCTGATATACACTGGTCTGTTTTCTCCACTTCACCGTGAACCATATCAGCCGCCCCAGATCAACGGTGGTGGATCTCGAAAGGTGATTTGTGCAAGTACCTTCCATGTGGCGGCGAACGCGTTTCTCTCTGAGATACTCTGGCTGGTACACTTGAGAAAAAGTGTTATAAAAATCTTTCTTCTACCTTCCCGCTTCCCGCTTATTCACCCGTGCCTACCGGTCGAGACGAGTTTCTCGCAACGCAAATGGGATGACAGTTAAAATAAACAATGTGCTCCATTGTGGAGAGGGCCCCCTCGAACGGATCTAGTTGAGCACTGTTTATCTACTAAACTGTTCTTCTTCGCTGCTGCCAGTGCCGGTTTAGGATTGGGACCTCGGTTTCCGACACGCCACGTTGCCGGGCCGTTTCTAGATTCCATTCATTGCAGGTGATGCGTGCGCGATGACATGACGTTGTTTACACGCACAATTTTACCTCTCCACTTGAGCGAACGTCATCATCATCATCATCGCCGCCGTCGTCGTCGTCGTCCACGGGCGCGTAGCTGACTGCCAGCCGGCGGAGGCCGCCGCCGTTCGGGCTCAAAGATCCATGAACGAGCATTCAATAAACATTTTAATTGTAACAGAAAAACATATTTTACACTTCGCCTGGGTTTTTTTTCTTCTCATATATGCCCAGACTCTGACGAGGGCCTTTGGTGGAAGGTTAATGATGCCATCCAGGGTCTCTGTTGATGTTGTTCTTTTCGTTGATGTGGAAAGGTAAACATTTGCGCAAGAGTGCTTGAGTAAATATTGGACCGTTTGCCGGGGCCCCAGCTCTTGAGTTAAGCAGAAGATTCTGTTTCAAATTTAGGCAGAGAATAGTTTGTTGGTTTTTTTTCTTGGGAAACTTAGTTGTTCACTTCAATTTGGAAATTTGTTCCTAAAAGGACAAGTCACTACAATTTTTATACTTTCAAATCCCGCTGGAGGTCTATTTCATGATACATTAATTTAATAATGTTCAAACAGAACAAAACGATTTTTTCGATACATGTATGTATTGTAATTCTAAGGTACGACGAAAAGTTTCAAGCCAAACTACAATCTACAATTTGTATTGCAAATCTCATATCCACCGGACCCGTTCAGCGCTCGCCAATATTCCAACTTCTTTTTTTTCCAGCGGAAATCGTTCATATCCTTCAGCGCATTCAGGGGAGTGAATTATCATTAGCGTAATTTTGCTTTAATCAAATAATTACCGCTCTCGAGTGCGGTTATCATGAAACTTGTGTGTTTGAGGTAAAATTCTGCTCCCCGATCGATGACCGGCGGCCACAAACGTATTGTGGTCAAGCGCATAAACGATCAAAATTCGATCCCCGCAGCCCGCGTGAACCGCGGTTCCTGCACCGGTCGTGCTTCGCCGACTCCATGGTTCAATGGATAGTTATTATTTTATTATGCTCTCTCCGGGGGTGTTGGCGGCGTGTATACTTAGGTAACCATCGCCAAAGCAGTGATTCTTCCACGATTCTTTGTATGACGAACTTTTCCCCTCTGTCCAAAAAATACGTGGAACTCTTCGCTTTGTATTTGAAGACATTAATTGATTAGGATTTTTTTCAGGGCCTCCTCCCAGCAGCCAGCGGTGAGCGAGCGGAACACACAGATATGTTTTTTTCTCGATCCGGTGGGGTCTATCCGATCCAAAGACGACAGACGAGCTGGAGATCGTATCTTAGCTTTGGCATATTATCTTGACTCGCTCGCACGCTGATGGTGGTGCACTTTTGAGGTGGAGTGAATTTCTCGGAAACTACCCAAGCCGAAAACGGTATGGTTAACATGTGATGGTCCGAACCGACAGTAGCTTCAGCAGCAGCAGCAAAAGTAGAAGCAGTAGCTGAAGGAGCAGAAGAACCACAGCAGAGCAGCTCATTGCAAGGTTGGAACCCGTAGAACAAGTCATCAACAGAACTTGTGTAAGGGAGGATGGAGGTGGTGCACAATCACGCTTGAATGGCACATCGTTTCCTTCTTGACGAGCGTTTAGTAGCCGAGGAGAATTGAAGGTATTTTCTGATTAGTATTGCGAAGAATTTAAGTCGACTTTGACACTAATTCAATGACCACTGGTGTTTTTTGTTCAGCCTGTTTTTATTATATAACCCGGTACGTTTGCTTCTAGGTGCCAACTTTTGAGTTTAACATTTAAGATTTCTTAAAACTAAAGGTTCACAAGTGAAATTAACTGAAGGTTACAGTTAAAGTATAAGGGCGACAATTAAAAGACAATTTCGTTTCTTTTGTTCATTTAAAATCAAAACGAGCACTTTCCATCCAAAATGACTTTGGATTCAAAAGAAGGAAATAACTCAGAAGATATTTGTAATCTTTTCGCAACAGTTTTTCAAGAAACTTATATAAAAACCTCGCACAAAGCAGAAGCAAAAAATCGTTTATGAATCGACGATGAAAGCAAGTCAGCGCTTTGTTATCTATTCAGTGCACAAACAGTTTTACAGGTATACCTCGATAGTATGTACCCTCTTTAGTACGTACCCTCGATAGTACGTACATTCTGCCTCGATAGTCACCTAAAGGGCGAACACAAAATTATTGCGACACCAAAAATGTCATGCCACTTTTCTTATAATGTTTAAAATCAAACCAAAATTTTAGGGTAGTTTTATACATATATTTACTTCAAAAATCAAAAGAAAAGTTAATCGATGGAGCCTTGAGTGTAAAGTTGAACGCATTTTCGCTTGTTGCCCTCCATCAAAGTCTTTACAGTGTCATCCGGTACCAGTTTCTCTGTTTTTCCATTTTCTTAACATGTCCTTCTCGTCTTTGACTGTCTTCTTGCACTTCCGAAGTTCCCGCTTCATCATTGCCCAGTATTGCTCCACCGGGCGCAGCTCCGGACAGTTTGGCGGATTCATGTCCTTTGGAACAAAATGGACAGAATTGGCCTCATACCACTCCAGGACACTTTTAGAATAGTGGCATGATGCCAAATCTGGCCAAAATAGCGGAGCTTCGTCGTGCTGCTGCAAGAACGGCAAAAGACGCTTCTCGAGGTACTCAGATTTGTAGATCTCGCCATTTACTGTGCCCTTTGTCACGAAAGGCTCACTCCTCAGTCCGCAAGAGCAAATGGCCTGCCAAATGAGATATTTGGAGGCGAACTTCGACATTTTCTTCTTCTTAAATTTGTCGTCCACATAGAACTTGCTCTTGCCGGTGAACAACTCCAACCCCGGAATTTGCTTAAAATCGGCTTTTATATACGTTTCGTCGTCTATCACACAGCAGCCATATTTTGTCAGCATCTTCTCGTAGAGCTTCCGTGCCCGAGTTTTAGCCGTCTCGATTGTTGCCGCTCATCGCGGTTTGGGAAGTTCTGTACCTTGTATGTATGTAGTCCAGCTCTCTTCTTTGCATTCTGGACGTAGCTCTGCGACATGCCGATCTTTTTAGCCAAATCACTTCTTGAGACGTTGGGATTTGCTTTAATCATCCGCTTCACCTTTCCCTCCGTCTTTTTGTTCTCCGGTCCCGGTTTTCTTCCAGCTCGTTTGCCGTGGTCCAACGTCAACCGCTCCTGGCACCGCTTCAACACTCTGGAGACGGTTGAATGGTGAATGTTCAACATTTTTCCCAACTGCCAACAGGTCAGGAAATTCCAGGTGTTTGGAAAGAATTTGTTCTTTCTACTCGCGTTGGTTCACCTCCATTTTCGTTGAATCGAAAAACACGACTTCGAGTTTGACAGCATGTAAACAATACACATCAATGAGAGAGTGTGCAAAATTTGGTTGATTTTTACCCAATGGTAAAAAAGTTATGCCCTGTTGAATGTGTCGCAATAATTTCGTGTTCGCCCTTTACCAACAATTTTTTTTTTTCGTTTGATTTTGTAAACTTCAACAAAATGCGACTCATTTTATAGAGACGCCGTGTTCAATCAACACACAGTGACTATATGCACATCTTGTTGAGGCAGACACAAAAGTCGATGAAATAAAACACCCCGGCACGCAATTAGTGAGGGCAAAAACTAACTCATTCAATGAGTTTCATCGTCGCAAAATGCTTCGGGTGGAAGTTTTCCGTGACTTAACTTTTTTTCGGTTCCGACAGCATAAGTTATTAAATTGACTTTACGCTTGTCCGGACATGCCGCAGACTCAGGTGATTCGCATTTAATGCCAAAAGATCCTGACTCCTGCGTTGCAGAAGACAAAGAGTTAATTAGCCGCGAAACTCTAAGCTTGTTCATTGGCCCTATTCCACGCTTTTCTAAACTTTCTTACATCAAATCCTTGCTCTTCCTTGAGTACTATGGCTCTTAATATTTGAAAGTTACTTCACCTTCCAGTCCTTTGCTAATTATATGCCGTTACAATATAAAAAAAATTATAGAAGCTTCACGGGTTCCATGTTACTTCTGCATACTTTAGAAAGGTTATGTCAAGGGTTCTGTGCTACTCAGAGTAGTTCTGCAAAATCCAGCAAAGTATTCCAAAGTTTAAGTAAACCAGGAATGCATCATGAAATTCTACCTAGTATGAAAAGAATCCTACGAGCTTTGGGGACGTCCTGAAAGTATCTTGAAAGTCTTATGAATTTTTGGAAGCTTGCTAACTTACAAGGAAATCCTTAGAACTTCAGACAATTTGTACGATATTCCTATCATTTATAGTTTTTTTTTGTCAAACATCAGAGAATCTTAATGAGCTTTAAGGATGACGATTCGCCGATTGTATGAAATTTGGGAAATTACTTCAAACTTGAGAGAATTTTCATGCACTCAAACATTTTACATAAACAACAGAGTGTTCACGATATTAACTTATCTTTTACCAAACTCGGGGTAATTCTGCGAACTTTAAAAAATTCTACGATCTTGATAGAAATCATTAGAACTTCTGGAAAGTTTACGAAATTTCAAGAGTATTTAAAGGATTTATGGAGAAAAAAAAATTAAACATCAAGGGCTGTCTTCAAGTTTTACAATTTTACTTCAAACAAATAAATTACAACGAACCTCAAGTAAATTTCAAAACTCACAGCTAACTTCACAAAATTAGGAAAGTTTGACCAAAAACTTTTGCATGCTTTATGTACGGTATGTCTCACAAGTATCAAAGAAATATTACTAACTTCGAAGTAACCGGTAAAATTCAAAGAAATTTTTCTGAAGACCAAAAATGATTTTAGTAACTTTTAAGGTATACTATCTAGAGCAATGATAACATGATTTCTGCTAATTGATTTTTAAATATTATCCACATAAAATTTGGGTGTTGAATTTATTACATTCCAGGAGATACTAAGTTTTGAATGGAATGGGTCAGATTCTGATCAAGTACGCCTAGCGAATTTGACGGAAACTCATATGACTTACAGATCTGGACAAACGCAGCTAAACGAGCCTTTTTTCCTCTATACTTCTTTTGTGAAACTTGTGCGAGCAATTAAAGGAAGTATTCAGCATATTGGCGTGGTTCAAGGAATAAGGTATGACAGGGAACTATGCTTTATATATCTTTAAGCTCAAATGTTGCCATAAAATATATTTAAAATTTAATCGCCTTTGCAAATATATTTAATTATCCGTTTTGCGATTAAAAAAATAAGGGAATAGAAAAACAATATGTAATCCTGTTCGGAGTAGAATTGTTAATGGCATCGCCCTCGCAGAAATGCTACCAAATTCAAAAAAATTATCAATAACTCTCGAATACCCTACAATATTCAGAGGCATCTTATTCCTTTCGGTTTTTTGTTACAAATTCAGAATATGTTATGCGAAATTGAGAAAAATCGTAGCGCACTAAGAAAGATTACATCAAACAAATCATGTCGCAATACGGAGAAGTGGAATCTATTACGAATGATACTTGGAGAAATTTTTTCACCGGTATTCCCAACGGCGTTCGTATTTTGAGGATGCGAGTGACTAAACCAATACATTCTTACATGACTATCCAATGCAAATCACCGAAGGATGGCGTAATCTATAGGCAAACAACGCTGATCACATATCCCGGGCGAACTCCAACATGCCAATTCTATAACCAGACAGCCCACTACATGCGCCGAAGCAACTAGTCAAAACACATCTGCTACAACCAACTCCAAGAAGCCACCGACAATTACAGATAAACCCAAATAAATAACCGAATTAACCACTAATGAACGACCACGACAACCGCTCCCAAAACAACAACTAGCATAATGATCGTTATCGAGCACTCAGTCGAGTCTTTTGTTGTCGGTCCGTACAGTGTACGGCGTACACTCTATAGCGACAAATAGTGCTAATTCGCGTTCAAGGTTATCTCGCACACCCTACGCCTAGTCGAGGTTTCAGTATTTTTTCCCTTCTTTTGTGTTTCTGTTTCTGAGTACCGTTAGCCGGTCAGTGACAAGTGATGCAGTGTTCTTCTAGTAAGCCGTCTGGATACCGTTACCTACACAAGCTAAGTATTAGTTTACGTTTCCACTTCTTGGTTGTGTTACTAACGTGCACTGGGAAATAGGCCTGTGCAAAAATGACTTCCCCTGAAGGCGGTTCATCTCAAGGTGAGATGGACGTCGAAACAAAATCGGCTCCCCGGCTCAAAGTATGTCCAAGCTCGGTCACCGGGCCATTCGTGATCTTCTTTCGGACCAAAGATAAAAAGTGTTTGAATCTGTTGCAGATTTCTCGAGTTCTGACGGATCGGTATTCGGCCGTGACAGAGATATCGAAAATTCGCCCTGATAAGCTTCCAGTGGTTGTTAACAGTTTGACTCAGGCAAACGATATTGCTGGCTACGGGTCCTTTACGAAGGAGTACAGGGTGTATATTCCAGCTAGCAGGGTTGAAGTCAGTGGGGTCGTTTCCGATTCGAGTCTGAATCGCGAGGACCTGCTAAAATATGGGACTGGCTGTTTCAAAGACCCCCATACTTAAGCCAGTGCAGATACTGGAATGCAAACGTTTGCATTCAGCATCAGTCGCAGCTGACAAGAAAATTGCAAGAAAATATACGTCAACTCAGACTCTTATCGGGTGACCTTCGCTGGTTCTGCTCTACCCAACTACCTCCTCTCTGACAAGGTTCGTTTACCTGTTCCGCGGGTCATGAACTTCACTAATTGCCTCCTATTGTAGCAATAAAATCCGTTGTGGGAAATGCGGTGGGAATCATGCGGATGATTCCTGTGGAAAAGATGTCGAAAAGTGTCTCTACTGTGGGGGGAAACCCACATGATCTTCCTTCATGTCCCGCGTACAAACAGCGCGAGGAGAATCTTAAGCGTTCCCTTCAGGGACGCTCTAAGCGATCCTTTACAGAAATGCTTAAGATAGCTACGCCACCAGTCTCTACGAACATCTATACCAACTTGTCTACTGACAAAGGCGAATGTAAAGAACTCCAGGAGGGAACATCTTCTGCTGTGCCTAGAAGCAAAAGAAAAAGAAGGAAAATTTCCTCTCCCAAGCTTCGTCGTACAGGCCAGAAGGTGTCGCTTCATGGCCCCCCTAAAATAATTACTCAAGGAAGTACTGGTGCAAAACCGAAGCAAGTCGCTACCGGTCTCAGTAACCTGAGCTCAGAAAAGGAGTGCCCATCACTTCCAGGAACATCAAAAACCCCAAGTGTTCCCATATCTCAGCCAGAGAAAGAAAACAGCGCTGGCTTTCTTTGACATTGTGGACCGTATTCTTACAGCTTTAAATATTTCTGACCCCCTTAAAAGCATCTACGATAAGCTTCCTCCCCGCAGTAAAAATATTCTTGATGCAGTTCACTGCGAAATGGCTCCTCCTTTCAGCGATTGTATTCTTCGATGGCTAATTCAACGAACGAGGTCACTGTTCTACAGAGGAATTGCAGAAGCATCATTCCGAAAATCGATTCCTTTGAAATCTTACTAAATAACTTGAAATGCGATGCTTTTGCCCTATGCGAGACATGGCTTACTTCTGAAATAGACCTACACTTCCATGATTTTAACATTATTCGCAGTTCTTCTGCATCAAGAGCTGCTTCTTCAACCGAATCGACCTCTCCTCGACACCAGGTACCGTAAACCGGGATGACTTTGATCATCAGGGTGACTTTGATCACTCGAAACTTTTTTCGTAGATCGCTTATTAAACCAGAATAGTCTACCGAATCATTTTAATTTGAAATGATTTTTACTCTAAACTTATAAAATACTGATTTGTTATACTTTTTGAGTATATTGTTCGGTTTTTGTGTACAAAAACTACAAAAACCGTAATTTAACTTTACCTGATTTTTACGAAGCTTCGTAAAGTGTCTATTTTTTATAAAACAAATAAATCTCAGATTCGAGCAAGAGTAATAAATTACAAGCGAGTTTTTATTTTCCTTTAGATTGGGATATGCTAAATTTAGTTTTAAGAGTTTGTTTATTTTTAATTCATTTTTTGTTAAACTAGTTAACAATTAATTCAAATTATTTTAAGCTAAAATTCGCAACATTGTTTTATTGTTCAATATTCCAACGTGTTAAAATGGATGAAACTTTTTTTACATTGATAAAACACTGAAACAAAACAATTTTAGCAGTTTTAAAGGTTTTCAGAATCTTTTATTTTAGTTGAACACAAATTATGTATACGAATTTTGGTTACTCGACTTTTACAGTACATTGAAATACGTTTTATAATACCAATTAACATCTATTTAACAATGAGTATCTTTCCAGAATTAGTTTAAACAAACATTTGAATGAAAAACATTGACATCAATAACTTAATGTGGGTGAACATGCAGGTTATCAAAGTCAGCCAGGAGCACGAAAACGGACTTCAACTTGAAATCATTTTTGAAAAAAAAAGACTGTAAGCGGACAATTGTAGGTAAAACCACCCCATTTTGTTCTCCATATATCAATACATGGTTTAAAAATATTAAACTTGAATAAAATGTGTTGCGTCTAAAAATATGTAATGATTACTTCGAAAGTTTTACGGTATTGAAGTTGTCGCTTGCCAAACCAGAATTAAATGCAAAGACCTTTGCATTGCTTCCACCTACATCCATCCTACAGCCTCAGTTAGCCACCGACGGCTTTCCAATATTGCGGAACTCCTCCCCGCACCGAGGCTAATTTTAGGTGACTTCAACTCCCACGGTACGGTATGGGGTTGCCTTCATGACGATAATCGATCTACCCTACTCCTTGAGCTTTGCGACAACTTCAATATGACCATTTTGAATACAGGTGAAATGACACGGATTCCTGCCCCTTCAGCGTTAGATTGCATGTGGAAGGTGGACTCTGATCCCCACGGAAGCGACCATCTGCCAATCGTAATTAATATTGCTAACGGTTCAGGGCCACCGAATACAATCAATGTTTCGTATGACCTCACACGAAATATTGATTGGAAGAGCTACGCGTCCGCGATATCCGACAAAATCGAGTGCACCGAAGAACTTCTTCCGGAGGAAGAGTACGGCTTCCTGGCTGGCTTGATTCTCGATACCGCGATTCAAGCTCAGACTAAACGCGTACCAGAACTCACGCGGGCGTCCTCCCAATCCATGGTGGGACAAAGAGTGTCCAGACGTGTACGCGGAGAAGGCCGCTGCGTATAAGACCTTCCGGGACGACGGGCTGCCAGCTAGCTACCGACAGTACGCGATGGCGGAAACGCGCATGAAGAGTTTGATGAAAGCCAAAAAAACGTAGCTACTGGCGCCGGTTCGTCGACGGACTAACGAGAGAAACATCGATGAGCACTCTTTGGAGTATGGCCCGCCGCTTACGAAACCGAAACAGTACTAACGAGAGCGTGGAATATTCAAACCGTTGGATATTCAATTTTGCCAAGAAGGTTTGTCCGGATTCCGCCCCGACACAGAAGATCTACCGCGCCGCGTCCCCTTACGATAACGCGAACGAAACACCGGTTTCGATGGTGGAGTTCTCACTTGCTCTCTTGTCATGTAACAATAAAGCCCCAGGGTTAGATAGAAACAAATTCAACTTGTTGAAGAATCTGCTTGACACTGCAAAAAGGCGCTTGTTGAACTTATTTAACAAGTTTCTTGAGGATAACATTGTTCCTCATGACTGGAGGCAAGTGAAGGTCATCCTCATCCAAAAACCAGGAAAACCAGCCTCCGACCACAAATCGTATCGACCGATTGCAATGCTGTCCTGTATTCGGAAGTTGTTCGAGAAAATGATCTTGTCTCGCCTCGATAATTGGGTTGAAGCAAATGGTTTACTGTCAGATACACAATTTGGCTTCCGCAAAGGCAAAGGGACGAACGATTGCCTTGCGTTGCTTTCTACAGAAATCCAAATGGCCTAAGCTAGCAAGGGCAGATGGCATCAGTCTTTTTGGATATTAAGGGGGCTTTTGATTCAGTTTCTATCAATATTCTGTCAGAGAAACTGCACCAGCATGGTCTTTCACCAATTTTAAAAAACTTTTTGCTAAACCTGTTGTCTGAAAAGCACATGCACTTTTCGCATGGCGATTTAACAACATTGCGATTTGGCTACATGGGTCTCCCCAGGGCTCATGTCTAAGTCCCCTACTCTACAATTTTTACGTGAATGACATTAACGATTGTCTTGCCAATTCATGCACGCTAATGCAAGTTGCAGACGACGGGGTGGTTACTGTTACAGGGCCCAAAGCTGCCGACTTGCAAGGACCATTACAAAATACCTTGGACAATTTGTCTGCTTGAGCTCTCCAGCTGGGTATCGAGTTCTCCACGGAGAAATCTGAGTTGGTTGTTTTTTTCTAGGAAGCATGAGCCGGCGCAACTTCAGCTTCAATTAATGGGTGCAACGATCAACCAGGTTTTCACATTTAAATATCTCGGGGTCTGGTTCGACTCTAAAGGTACCTGGGGATTTCTCCGGACAATAACTGGAACATGGTGGGGTGCCCACCCAGGAGACCTGATCAGGTTATACCAAACAACGATATTGTCCGTGATGGAGTACGGGTGTTTCTGTTTCCGCTCCGCTGCGAACATACACTTCATCAAATTGGAGAGAATCCAGTATCGTTGCTTGCGCATTGCCTTGGGTTGTATGCACTCGACCTATACGATAAGTCTCGAAGTGCTGGCGGGCGTTCTACCGCTTAAAAATCGATTTTGGGAACTCTCATATCGATTACTCATCCGATGCGACATCTTGAACCCGTTAGTGATTGAAAACTTCGAGAGGCTAGTCGAGCTTAATTCTCAAACCCGATTTATGACCTTCTACTTCGACTACATGGCACAAAGCATCAATCCTTCTTCGTATAATCCCAACCGCGTCCGTCTCCTAGATACTTCTGATTCTACTGTTGTCTTCGACACATCCATGAAGGAAGAGATTCATGGAATCCCGGTCCATATACGCCCGCAAGTGATCCCCAATAAATTTTATAATAAATTCCGAGAAGTCGACTGTGACAAAATGTTCTACACTGACGGATCAAATCTCGATGGGTCCACTGGCTTCGGTATCTTCAACAATACTATCACCGCTTCATTCAAGCTCAATGATCCCGCTTCAGTTTACGTCGCAGAGTTAGCTGCAATTCAGTGCACCCTTGGAACCATCGACATATGCCCACAGATTACTACTTCATCATTTACGAAAAGCCTTAGCTCTATCGAGGCTCTTCGTGCGATGAAGCCCAAAAAGCAATTCCCATATTTCCTGGGGAAGATACGGGAGTCCTTGTGTACGTTATCTGAAAATTTTTATCAGATTACCTTTGTTTGGGTCCCCTCTCATTGCTCTATCCCGCGCAATGAAAAGGCCGACTCATTAGCAAAGCTGGGCGCATTAAATGGTGACATATACGAAAGACCAATCTGCTTCAACGAATTTTTTAGTATTTGTCGTCAGAGGACACTCAACAGTTGGCAAACCTCGTGGAACAATGGTGAACTTGGACGATGGCTACATTCCATTATCCCAAAGGTATCAACGAAGCCTTGGTTCAGGGGGATGGATATGGGTCGGGATTTTATTCGTGTAATGTCCCGACTTATGTCCAACTACTACACATTGGATGCGCATTTGCGGCGTATTGGGCTTGCAGAGAGTAGTCTGTGCGCAAGTGACGAGGGCTATCACGACATCGAGCACGTTGTCTGGGTATGCGCTGAGTGTTTGGACGCCAGGTCTCAGTTAAAGGATTCCCTTCGGGCCCGAGGTAGACCACCCAATATCCCAGTCCGAGATATGCTGGCAAATCGTGATTTCTCCTATATATCCCTTATTTGTGCTTTCATACAAACGATAATTATCCCAATTTAGCCCCTCTCTTTTATTTCTCGTTTTTAGAAGTTTCCTCCTGCCTTGTGGAACCGATCAGCTCCAGAGTGCCACTATGTAACCGCCGTCATCCTTACCACTACGGAAACTGAAGCGAGAGCGACTCGAGGTCCGATGACTCTTGAAGGATTTCCCGCGGGTCCGAAGTATACCATCCGCCAATCCGACCTACTAGACTGAGGCGCAAATTTGTTTCGCTGATCTCCCGTTTGCCCGAAAGTTGCAAATTTTGCTCTTCTCTCTCGGTCACCATCTACGCCTTCTCTCCCCTGTCCTTGATACAACTGCTTCTACAGCCCCCTCTGAATATCTTGACCAAGCATAAGTCTCCGATAAAAAAATCAAATTTATATTCTGTATTCCTAGTTTTAAGGTAGTTGTAATTTTTACTCTTTGTTAAAACTATTGTCCTCCATCTTGTAGAGAGAATTGTATCCGTAGTTTTAAGGCATCTGTGAAATTTCTTATAAATATTATATATCCCCCTTTTGTGTACTAAACTATATTGTTAGTTTTAAGATAACTGTAAAATATTTCGAAAAAAAACTACTCCCCCTCTTGTATATCAAACTGAATTCCTTGTTTTAAAATTTTTCATAAAAAAATCTTTTGCCCCTCTCTTGTATATAGAATCTTATTTCTCGTCTTAAAATAGCTGTAAATTTTTCTCTTTTATAAAAAAAATATTTCAACATTGTTACCTCCTAGTTTTAAGATATCCAAAATGTAAAAACAAAAGAATTTGGCACCGCCAAGCTAACGCATTTGTGCCTATCAAATAAACGAAATGAATAAAAAAATCCAATTTTTGATCTTGTGAATCCGTAACTACTTCTTCACAAAGTGATCAACTTTTCCGCACACCATTTTGCCACACAATTTGGATGTAAATGTAAATTTGTGATCCACCTGAATCCATGATCAAAATTTTCCTAACCTAAAAATACTTGCTTGAGCTTCCCGAATGAAACACGTGTAAACTGCGAAACCGTGTGTAGGTACACTGTGCAGAATGTCTCCTTCGCGACTCTCCGCTGGTATGGATGCACCATCAGTCGCAGTCCCAGTCACAACGCAACGCAACGATCGAATCGAAAACACGGTGCGACGCGAAGGTGTCTCATATTCGATTATTAAAATGATCGGAAACAGCATGAAGCTTTGCGTTAGCGCGAGTTATTTATGATTCAAGTTGGCATTTAAATTTTCATAATTGTTTCGATCACGGTCTCGTTTTCGGACTCGGGGGGATCCAATGTGCACCGAAGCGATCAACTGAATAGAGAGACAGGGAGAGAGAGAGACCGATATGTGTGCGGTTCTCTCTCCTATAGCCCGCAAAAATCAACCAACCACGGTACGGAGACGAAGAACGGATCTTGAAGATTTGATCGGCACCAAGGAAACTCTAACAAGCGACTGACTGATTTGCAAGTCGTGTGGGATTTTTGGTTTGGTCCCGCTTCACGATAACGAAAAACTGACTGCAGCACAGCACAAGCAGGGAAGGACACTTGAACGGCCTGGTATGGGCCGATCAGTACAGCAGCAGCGGTGATGCCCCCGGGAGGTTTGCTGCTTCTGCAATCATCTGAGACGTTTTGCGAAAGTGGCTCCTTCGATCGATTGGTTGATGGGGCTGAATATCAGAATAAAAAACCCTATTTCTATCCACCCAGTGAAATATTTGTGATTTTCGCACAGGATTTGGTTTAAAATTAATTTTGCTATCTTCTACGGATGTCCCGAAACCGCTAAAATGATCGGTTCCAAATATTATAAAAAGTATAGGTTTTAGATTATGCTAATACTATGCCGGGAGTAGTGAATATAGGAATTGTTCTAGTAACTGCGCTCATCAATCCGTCTTCTAAGCCCATTTACGGTTCAGGGTTCAGCTGTCTTCGAGAAAACAAAAACAATTCATTCATATTTGCCGAGCTCGCCAAACAGAATCGATTGCAACCTGTATCCTTCCATATAATGGATAAAAATTTAGCTTTTGGGGTGATTGTAAAACTTTCTCTAATGAGCAAGATTACCAGAAAGCTGGACATTCCACACGAAATTTTTCAAATTCTTGAATGACATGATAGCCCTTTTGATGGTTTGTTTGCAATGTATATTTTAAGCGATATTTGTGCGATTGAAGGCACAGCTATATAGCTCCACAAACCGATTATATCCGATGGTAAAAAGACACTAAAAACTAGACAAGAAAAACAAATGGACAGTTACCGTATTTTCATGATTTATTGAGTTAGTATTTACGGTTTGATTTTCGCACTAAACGTCCATCACGATCATTACAATGCACACAAAATGGCTTTGAAAAATCCATTTCTACGAGCTCACCCAGCCGAAACGAACAACCGATGGCGATCCGAAACTAAGTTCGGAGTGTCACCGATGCGTGAAACTTATTCGAAACATGTTCCTTTCTGTATTTTTATGGTTATAATTTATAACACCAAGTTTTATTACCCGTACATTTCTCGGGTTTACCTCACAAACTGTCTGTGTCTGTGTGCGGATCCCGCAAACCAAACAAAAAAAAACAACACTCTACCGCACTGGAGTGTTTTGGTCACCTCACGAAACGCTTAACCTCGTTGAAATGGCTTCTTTATTAGTTCAATCCTCTTCCAAACAGACGCCCTCACACTCACCACACCACGCGCTTAGCCGGCACT
Organism: Topomyia yanbarensis; assembly: GCF_030247195.1. NCBI lineage: Eukaryota > Metazoa > Arthropoda > Insecta > Diptera > Culicidae > Topomyia > Topomyia yanbarensis. Next base: position 83,256,891 of record NC_080671.1, read on the forward strand.
GACTTCACTGGCTTTCGCTGGGATTTCCCCCTTGGGTCCCCCCAGTGATTCCCAACGGATCAATTCGGCTGGAACAGAAACGAAAAGCCGCCGAAAATTGGACTGCATATCCTGCCCGGAGAACAACACGGTCTGGACCAGGCTTTCTTTAATTTCGTCAGAAGTAATGATCGGATTCTAGCGAGGGCCGTTTGAAAGAGAAAACGCGACGAAAACGAACCACGGTATGGTTTTCCATACACTTTAATTTCAGTTTTATGGTATTTTTATTTCTCCTTTTTACGATCCTACTTAATATCCTTTTCGCATAATATGAGAATTCGTATTTTTTATGTGAGTTCTGAAATTAGGGTTGACTGCATGCGGATTTCGCCGATGTGACAGTTTATTCAAACGAAACATACACCTCAAATATCAAGATAATTCCCAAACATGGTCCCCAGAGATTTCCCGCCCAGGAAGTCTCCTCAGCTCATCACTCATCGGAATGATGCACAATCAGTCATTTAAGTGATTAAGATACCCCTCCCCGGGCCGTACGACCGGCCGCATGCAGCAACGACCGAAGGTCATCTGAACGAAGAAGCGAACCGGACAACGATTAAGATTAAACCTCGCTGCAATTCCAATAAACGCGAGTAAACATGGCATAAAATGATTTATTTGATCGAACAACACTTCTGTTTCTACGTCGGGGATGTCGTCCGATGCTCATCAGCGGTGGTTGGTATGGATTTAATTTTTTTTGCTTGCTTGAAGTCCTGATGTCCGGCTGCAGCGGAGAGGACGAGGTACTGGTACATGTATACATAAAGTTCGCCTATGGAAACGCACCACATCGCCCCTGACTGACTGACGGACTGGACGGAACTGCAAATAAACGGCGATGGGGTGGTCCGCTTCTTTTCCATTCGCTGTTTTGCTTGGAAATTTGTAGTGCTATAGAGAAATAATAATAAATTGGGGGCGGGCATAACTTCACTGCCTAGCGGGAAAATCGATTGCCTTGTACTCAGCTCACCTGGGTGCGATTCCCAACTCCCATGTAGGGTTCAAGATCTGTCTAAAGAAACTTTTCCAGCACGAAAAAAGAGACGAATGATGTTAAAATCCTTTTTTAATCAAAACGAAACATAATTATGAATTTTTGGTACGTCGATACGAAACTAAAGGTTGCCAAATACTAGTTTACAGTTTTTTGACCATTGATACTTCCGAATTCAAATAACTATTCGGGCGGGACTATCGACTAACCTTTCCATATAGGGACCCATTTCAGAAAACAAAAGTAAGTTTCCGACCGTTTATACATATCTTTTGTTGTATTGGAACCAGGAAACAGGTTGTAGTGGCTCGTTTGGCATTTTCCCCATTTTAATCGGAGATTTGTGCCCTTCCATGTCATTTTATCATTTTATCATTTTCCTGTTGGGATGGAAAAGGGAGTTAAAGGAACGAAAATGAAAAATTACAACACAATATAATCACAATACAAAACAATGAACCGTCTGGATTCTTCACTATCGAATGAATCGTGAAACATATTGATAAAGACTAAAGCTCTTTACTACTTTGGGTTAGAAACAATAACATATCCTTGACTTTCAGCTGAGCTTAGCTACACAGGTTCGCCTGTGTGTCTGCAAGGCACTTACATATCAGATGACATGAAATGCCGTAGTCGGATTCATAAAGATCACACGAATAACACTCAGCACGCTGAATAGTAGTCATGTGAAAATAAGGTTCCAAATCCATATTACCACTTGCTCGGTGACTCTCGGAGCGATAAATCGATATCCCCTGTCAGTACAGCGTAAGGTTATAAAGAATAGCGCTAATCCGCGTTCATGGTTATCTTGAACGTTCTTCACCTCTTCGAGGTTTTGGAATTTTTTCTTCTTTTGTGTATGCGCGTTAACCGTTATTCGACCAGCAGAGCAGTGGCAATTGTTACCGTCCAACCGTTATAATTGGTAGAGCTAGCGCAATACAGTAAAAGTAGCTGTTCGGACGGCAGGCGAAAACAAGATTTTTGAAAATCCGCCTTTTTTTACTGTGCAGATCAAACTAAATTACTTTATTTTAATTTACCGTAAATAATCGATTATTTGTGTTACTCACAATTGTTTGTTCTCCTTACTTTACAGCTTCCTCTTTTCCTTCCTCTATCGCTGTCTATCGCAATTTATTTACAATTTAGCATTCACATTTTTCATTTTATCGGTTTTTGTAATTAATTTGTACGTTCACTTACTTCGTTTTATCTCGGAATTGATAATCTCAAATGTACCGTTCGTACTTGTCCAGCGTTTGCCTTTGCGTATCTAGTCATAGATTTGTTGCTTTAATTCACTGCTTTATATTGTTTCACAAACTTACGCATTCTGAATCTTAGTTTCTTAAGTACAGCTTAATTTGCAATCTATCCACTATCCGAATAATTTCCTTGCTCACAACTTCTAATTTCTTACTCCAACGTATTTTACTATTTCACTACTATCACTTTCAAAATGGTGTTTTTCTATCCTACTTTCCTTCTTATGTTGTTTGTTTACTTATGTTGCCTCTGACAGTTCCCTCGCTCTACATTCGTGATGCACTTCGTCGTCTGTCAGCATGACAGCAAATTTGTTGCATCTGTCAATTGGACACGGGTGCAATGGTGCAACTGCCAGTGACGCCAGAACATTCCCCGTCCCGTAACCCTGTCCCGGAGCTCGCATCCGGTTCAGAGTTACCAAACTCCATCACGGCTAATTTTTCTGTTGCTCGCCTATATCGTCCACTGTTGGTGCGTACCCAGGCCTGCCGAATTCGTCCATCACCGGACACGATGACCTCCTCTATCACCCCGCGGATTCAGCACTTCCGGTTGCTACCTTCTACCACATAAACTAAGTCTCCTATTCTTAATGGTCTCGACTCACTAAACCACTTTGTCCTCTGGTTCAGCGAAGGAACGTACTCCTTGACCCAACGTTCCCACAAAATGCTGGCCAACTGCTGCGATTGCTGGAACGCGTCTCGAAGTGTTGCAGCTGGATGAGGTGGGGGAAGATTCACGCTAGGCTGATTTGGGGAGAGTCCCCGCAAAAAGTGGTTTGGAGTGAGTGCCTCCGCTTCATCACACTCTTGAGACACGTACGTTAGCGGGCGAGAATTTATCATGTCTTCCGCTTCCACCACTACTGTCTGCAAAATGTCGTCCGTCAACCGTCTCCCATCATCAAGCGCCACGAATGCCTCCTTAACCGACCGAACGAGACGCTCCCATACTCCTCTTATGTGAGGAACCAAAGGGGGGTTGAAGGTACACTTCGTTCTCGCGCTAGTCAGCTGATCCGCACAATCTTCTCCTATTTCTCGGACAACTCCTTCCAGTTCCTTACTGGCTCCTAGGAAGTTCGTCCCATTGTCGGACAGAAATTCCATCGGCCAACCTTGCCGACCAATGAACCGGTGAATCGCCATCAAGCACGACTGCGTAGTCCATCCGTGAGCCACCTCCAGGTGCATCGCGCGGGTTGCCAAGCAGGTGAACAATGCGAACCATCTCTTCTCCGTTCGGCGTCCTACAGTAACAGAAAATGGGCTCAAATAATCCACACCTGTGTAATTAAAAGGACGAAGATTCGGTGTTAGCCGCTGCACTGGTAGCGGAGCCATTAGTGGAACTCAAAGCCGACTTCGATGGACCTTATACCGTACGTAAGCCGACGACGCCCTCCGGACTAATGTGTTAAGCTGCGGAATGTAGAACAGCTGCTTCAGCTCGTTCTTCATCGCCTGTCGATATCGGTGACCGCTTTTCTCGTGGTAATGCTGAACAGTCAGCTGCATGATTTTATGCTGTTGTGGCAGGATCGTTGGAAAACGTAGATCGAATGACAGCAACTCTGCTTTCTCTGTTCTCCCCTCCATTCGAATCAGCCCGCTTTCGTCAATCAGCGGAGTAAGTTTGTAGAGTGCACTGGACTTCTCGATCGCCAGCCATTTGCTCACCGGCCGATCCTTATTCCTGAGCAGTACCTTCAACTCATTGATGAAACACTCCGCCTGCTCCATCTTCATCAGCCATAGTTCCGCTTTCTCGTACTCACTTTGCTGTAGCGCCACACGTACTGACGTAGCTGCCGTCGGTTGTAGTACTCTGCTCTGTCTGCTCGTTGCTTTTAGCGTCTAAATCGGCAGCCTTTTGCTCTTTCGTCTACAGTTAGACACGAACCGGATTACACACGCCATCGTCCTCCCCAGCACTGTCTACTTAGAAAAGCGATTGGCGTCCACGATAGCCCGTGCAACTTGCTCGTCGTGCAGCATCAAGTGAACCCGAAGTTCCTCCGTAGTGTTAGCGGGAGGTAATTCTCTCTTCGGCCACTTTTCCACACTGTCGTACAAAAATTGTTGCCCACGTACCCACGGACTGTTGGTGTGTATCTCCAGACCTTTACCCCATTTGGTTACCAGATCCGCCACGTTCAATCTCGTCGGAACCCATCGCCAATCTGTCAGTTTAGTCGAACTAAGAATTTCGCCAATGCGAAAACCAACAAATTGCTTGTAGCGGCGCTGATCCGACCGAATCCAGGACAGCACCACTTCTGCGTCAATCCAGAACACCACTCTACTGATCGTGAAGTTGTGATTCTCCTCGATCGTTCATGCCAGCCTTGCCGCAAAAACCGCTGCCAGGAGTTCTAGCCACGGAATCGACAACTGCTTCAACGGTGCTACCTTCGCTCGACTCATCACTAGCGAACACACCACCTTACCCCGTACGATTGCACGGAAGTATGCCACGCATCCGTACGCCGTCTCGCTGGCATCAGCAAAGATGTGAAGCTGGACTTCTTCGATCTCATTTGATCTCGCAGTTCCGAAGTAGCTTCGAGGTAGCTTAAACACCGGCATGTCTGCGAGAATGTTGGTCCACCGCAACCACTTCCTGAACGACAGCTCATCGATCGCATCATCCCAGTCGCAGCCTGTCCGCCACAGATCATGAACCAGCATTTTTCCGAGAATTGTAACTGGAGCAAGAAATTCTGCTGAATCGAATTGCGCCGTCACGATGCTCAGAATGATTCTTTTCGTCGGGCATTTTTCCTCTAGGAAAACCTTGTGTAACTCTCTCTCTTCCAATCGGTCGCAAAACGGAACTCGTCTTCAACCGAGTCCCAAACGACGCCTAGCACACGCTCGTATTCGGTGTTCTTGTCTCAGTTGAAATGTACTGCGGAATCGACACTCCTTTCTCCTATTTGTTCGAGAAGTCTAGCAGAGTTCGACACCCAGTTTCTGATGCGAAATCCTTCACACGAATGGATATACCTCACCTCGCTGGCTCGCTGGATCGCTTCTTCGATAGTATCCACGCTGTCGTAGTAGTCATCTACGTAGTGACGCTTCACGATGGCTTCTACTGCTTCAGGGTTCTTTTCCGAGAAATCTGCTGCATTCAAGTTCTTCACGAATTGAGCTGAGCAGGGCGAACACGTGGAACCAAAGGTGGCAACGTCCATAACGTACACCTGCGGAGCTTCCTCACTGTTCGCTCGGAACAAAAACCGTTGCGCTTGCCTATCCTCAGGTCTGATCCGGATCTGATGGTACATTTCTTTAATGTCACCACCAAATGCTACTGGCCGTTCCCGAAAATTGCAGATTACTCTGGAAAGTGGAACTAGCATATCCGGAGCTATGAGTAGCTCTGAGTTAAGAGAGACTCCGTTCACTGATACTGCAGCATCCCAAACCAAGCGCACCTTACTCGGCTTCTTCGGATTCATTACGACGTTCAGCGGTAGATACCACATAGCGGTTTTGTGGCATACCCTTCAGTTCGGCTTCACTCGCCTTGTGCGCGTAGTGTTTGACTTGATAGTCCTCGATCTGCTGGAACACGTTTTTCTTCAAGTCTGAATTCCTGTCAAGCTTACGGTCCAGAGCCTTCATCCGGCGTACAGCCATCGGATAGCTGTCAGCGAATCGTCGTGCGTCCTCACGCCACAGCAACCCCGTTTCGAAGCAATCACCCACTCGCTTCGTCGTCGTCTCAAGCTCGAGAGACTCTTTTCTCCTCCACGGGCTCCGGTACAGCGAACGTCGCAATCGCTGTCTCATCTAGCATGTATTGCTCTCGCACCATGTCATGGAGATCTTGATTGCTTGCTGGAACGATTGAGTGCAGATTCAGGTAAGTGTACGCACTCGGTCTTCGGTTCTCCGAACCATACACTGTCCAGCCAATCTTCGACCGCACGGCAATCGGTTCGTTTGGCTTACCGACCCGCGACTCCAACGGCGCAAATAAGTGGACGTTGTCTAGCCCGAGTAGGATTCTCGGCTTTCCCAATGGGTAATCTCTCACCGGAACACCTGCAAGATGGGAATATTTTTTTACCACATCTGCGAATCGCACGTTCTGCTTCGGCAGCACCAACTCTGATACCGTTCGAGTGTTGAACAGCGGAAACTTCTCCTTCGAACCCTTCGCCGTCAACATCAGTTTAACCTTCCTCGAATCGTTCTCAAAGCGGTTGATATTGCCCGTCCACGTCACTATCAATGGCTCTTGAGTACCATCTGCTTTCAGCCGCCTGGCCACCAGATCATCTACCAACGTAGCCGACTAGCCTTTGTCGAAGAACGCAGTAGTATCGAACTGCCGTTTGCCTACGTAAAGCGTCACCGGCATCATACGGAAAATAACCGCACTATCTGCCTTTTCGGTAGCATTGCATTCTACCTTCTGCAGCCGCACCGATTCCTCCACGACAATTTTGCATCAAGCATCTAATCTTCGAGGTGCATCTACTGTTTCCGTGCTTGTTCAAACAAAGACCACACAGGTTTTGTCGCTCAACCTCTCTTAACCTGGCGGCAATGTTCATCCGCTTAAGCTCCTCACAGCACCTGATGAGATGATCCGTTCGTTTACAGATCCAGCACGGCTTAGTTACTGTCTCTCTTTGAATTTCATCAGAAACCTGGTCCGCGTCATGAAGATGGACAAACTTCTTCTTTCGGGAATTTCCTTTCCCCATTCGCGAAGGCTCGCGCTCGCTTAGCGACGACGTCGAGAACTCCGTCATCTCCGACACATCCGAAACGATGTCATTTGTGAAGTTCGTGATCATTCGCAACGGACTGTCCACCTTCCCGAGCAAACGAAAAACCCATCATACCCCCATGCTCATGGGGTTTGTCATGGGTGTTTGAAATGGGTTCAACCCATGAAAACACCATCACCATGGTCCGGTAGATCCCATATAAAATACCATATGTTGGTGTATTTATGGGTTATTGAGACCATTTTATGGTGTCTTGATGGTTGTGAATTTTGGCACGGACCATGTTTAAGGTCTTTTCAAGGGGCTATGTGGTGTTTGAACCCATGAGTATTTGCTCGGGTTCCCTCGCTTATACCGGACCCAATCCAGTTTGTAGCTCGGTGGCAACTTGTCAACTAACTCCTGCACCAGCATCGGATTGTTTAGGTGGTCGCAGAGTCCTGACGCTTCAAGGTGGTCACATAACTGCTTCACCGTTATCCCGAAGCTGATGAACGTCTCCAATCGATCAGCTCTCGGTGACGGCGCGTTCCTCAACTTCGACAGCAACGTTCTGAGCAGCTTCTCCGGTTTTCCGAACAGTTTACTGAGATATCAGTCTCTAAATTTGCTGATTACACAGCTGTTGGGAAATTGCCGAGCCGAATTGAGTGTGTAGTCTCGTTGAAACATGAGACATTTGTGCTTGAGGCTTTTCCAACCACTTCGCTAAGAGGATCGAAGGGCATTTCTGTATGCTTTGCGAGCCAACCTAAATGCTTCCGACCTGTCCTTGCGTCGTCGATACTAAGCTCTTCTATATAACTTTTTGAGTCGAACAAGTTCGGTATTTCACCAAGGCGTTCCTCTAGAAGCATGCATAACTCGAAAGGGCAAGCCTCTTGGTATGCTGCTAATATGAGTAAGCTTGTTTTATCCACGACCTTATCCAAATCACTTGGAGATTAAATCGTCGGAAGATACCCATGAAATCTAGTCGCCACACCCTCTTCGTAGAGGTCCCAGATCGTAGATTTGGGATAACGATATGTGGCGATATCTAGCGAGACGTTTAAATGATCAAACACGATGCACTTATAATCAGATAACGACGGTTCGAGCTCGTTTTTTTTTTTTTTTTTTTTTTTTTTTTAAATACCCTCCACTATCCCCCATACCAAGAAACTCGCACAGAGAGTCCCCTGGTAATGGACACAACAATAATAAAAACAAAACACAAATACGCGGAGATATAAACTACAGCAAAAAAATGAACAAAGTGAAATCCCAGTGGAATCAAGTTCCTTTGAAGGGATTCACAAAGCTTATTTGAATTCTAAATACTAAATTTATAACTAAGTGATAACGTTTGTGGTTACGAGCAAATACGAAAATTAGAATAGGCTAAATAATATTAAAAGAATAAAAAGTAGGAAAAAACTAGCAGGAGCCAGAAAAACCTACACACTTAGATGGTTGACACACTTACAAGATATATTCGTTTACGTTTCGTATCATATGCTGCTTAAGCTTGCTTTTAAAGAGGATGTTATTTGTTACTGTTTTCAAGGCAATAGGAAGTGCGTTAAATTTGGAAGGTCCGTGGATTGAGATGTGCGTTAAAACTAAGTTTGTGCATGCACTGCTTCTCAGTAGCTCGTTTGCGCTTCTAGTATTCCGAAGGTTTACTCTAGCTGAGAATACAATGTTGTGATGAAATTTTGGGTTGTTTAATATATTATGTACATAAATAATAGTTTGAGTATCTCGTAAACCAACAACGGGGATAATTCTGTGGCGTAAACTGGTATATAACAAAACCGTTGAAAATAAGGGAGGCAAATTAAAGATTACTTTGATACATCTATTTTGCAATATTTGAATCCTTTTCAGTTTCGATTTGGCAGCGTGACCCCAGACGACAATCAAATATTGAATGATTGAGTGAATGCATGCATAATAGAATTGCAATAGTGCATCTTTGGGAACAAAACAACGTACTCTTTTCATAAGACCACATAGTGATGAGATTTTGTTGGCAACATGTTGAATGTGTATGTCCCATGAAAGGCATGAGTCTAAATGAAGTCCTAAGTATTGGAATGATGAAACTTTTTCAATCAGTAATGTTCCGACGAATGGATCGGAATGCGGCAAAAAATTTTTCCGTGGCGAGTGAAATATCATATATTTTGTTTTTGTCAGATTCAGTGAGATGTTATTGCCGTTAAAATATTCGATGAGGCTCGCTAGATCGGATTCAATGTATTTGATGATTGGCTGAACATTGGAATGGGAATAGAACAATGCTGTGTCATCAGCAAAAAGCCTTGGAGTCCCATGCAGTTTCAAATTACCTAAGTCATTGATGAAAATCAAGAACAGCAGAGGACCTATGTTACTCCCTTGTGGAACTCCTATGTCAATCGGTCGTAGAGTGCTGCGGGCACCATTTATTACCACAAATTGCTTTCGATCTGTTAGATAACTTCTAATCAATTCATTGGCAACACCTCTTATCCCATATCGGTCGAGCTTTTCTAATAAGATTCTGTGGTTTATTGTATCGAATGCTTTCTTAAGGTCGATGAATAAGCCCCCCACGACCTTTTTTTGGTCAATTTCACGGATTAGCTCATCAGTGAGTTCAGTAATAGCAGTCGCCGTTCCACAACCTTCCCGGAAACTATATTGGAATTTATAAAGAACATCGTTCGCACGCAAAAAGCTAACAAGCCGATTTGTTAAAAGCTTTTCTAAAATTTTATTCAGCATCGACAATGTTGAAATTGGGCGATAATTTGAAGGGTTGTAAGAATCACCGGATTTGAATATGGGCGTAACTTTAGCAATTTTCAAAACGTTAGGATATGACCCCGTAACTATTATGCGATTGAAGAGTTTAGTAATAATCACAGAGAGCGGTCCTATATTGGCTTTCATTAGGTCTGCTGATATGTTATCATGACCCCTACTTTTTTTAACATCAAGCTGACTAATGAGGATTCCAACTTCACTAACACTAGCAGGCTTCAGAAAAATAGAACTGCTAACAGACTTAACTGGCTTCAGAAAATCAAATTTGTTTTTTGGGAGTTTGTCAGCTAGATTGTTCCCGATCGTGGCGAAAAAGCTATTAAATACTTCAGCAACATGTAGATCAGAGTCGATAATGCAACCATCCTTTTTTAGTTTTATTGGTTCACTTGTTTTGGTACGACCAAAAACTTCATTCATTTTTTTCCACACGTTTGAATGACTAGAAGTTTTTAGTATATTCTCATAATATTCACATTTGCATCGCTTTTTGGCGGTTTTAACTTTATTTGAAACGTGTTTCAACATTTCAGCAGCTTGCGCATCATTAGGATTACGTTTAACTTTATCAAGGTAATTATTTTTTATTTGTATCAACCGCCAAAGGCTAAAGGTCATCCATGGACAATTTTCTTTTTTAACATTAACATTTTTCGTAAAAGTTTTGGTGCAGTCAACCAGTAGGTTGTTATAGGTTGTAATGAGAGTATTTAAGGTAGCTTCAACATCATCAGTAGTTTGAAAATTGTTCAAGAATCTGGAGAATTGGTTTTGCAGCCTAGCACGATCGACAATGGTCATTCTTAACTCTTGTTGTTTCTTTCCTTTACAAATAGGGAGAGACGAAATGATGGGAAGATGATCGCTAATATCGCTAAAAACCGTGTAATTATGCAATTGTGAAGCAAAATCTATAGGGCAAATGAAATGATCTAAAATATTATTGCTAGTTGGCCGTGTTGCGAAAGTATTTGTGCAAACATAACTATATGATTCTAATAACTGTTTGTATCTAACTACTATGTTATTATTGTGAAGATTGATTGGAACGTTTACATCACCCGCTGTGAAGTATGGTTTAGCCGGGGTAGCATTAGATAACCAATTTTCTAATATATTCTGAAACGAGTTGTAGTCGAATGATGGGGGTCGATAAACACCAATAACGTTATACAGATGGCTCCGAAGTTTTATTTCTAAATGGATGTAATGCAAACCATCGATTGTTTGGTTATCTATCAATCTGCTTTCCAGAGAACTTCTTACAAACACTGCTAAACCTCCTGTCGTGTTACTACGGCAAGAGAAAAAGGGACGATAGCCAGGGATGTTATAAACACAACAGTTATCCTTCTTAACCCAAGTCTCACCGATAACAATAACATCAATACCTAGTTTACATTCATTTACAAAGTAAATCAACTCATCAAACTTTTCATAAACATTAATTCCTCTAACATTCCACTGAACAATATTCAAAAGATTCGTGTCATTTAAATCACATTTTTTATTAAATTCGTGTAAGTTATCATAAAATTTATTTAATATTGAATTGGGTGTAAAATCCATTTTAATTTGATTGATTTCAAAGAATTAAAGGAAAAAAAACTTATTGTGTGCTTTTCTTCCGCTTAGGCGATGGAGAATGCACAGAAGTTGACGGGCCCTCAAGAGTACACGCTGGTTTCAAAAAAAGTCTCTTCACACGACTGAGATCTTCTTGAGTTTTTACCAACTCGGGCTTACTATTATCATCTTTTTTTACTAGTATAACACCACCCCTTCCCGCCCAAATGTACTTCACGTTTAACGATTCTTGGGACTCTCTCAGCTCTTTGAGCAATTCCAGAGACAGCGGAGTCAATTCATCGCGCAAGGTCACATTCATAGCTCTTCCGTTAACAACAAACTTGTCATCAATCAAGGTCGATAATAATTTACCAAATTGTTTCTTCTTGACAAAAACAGCCTCTTTCGAATCTTTATTAGAAAACACAATTCTGATTGGAGCCAAGCCATTGTTCGGTTTACCACTGACAAAAATCCGCTCAGCAGATACTACTAATCCCGCATTTGCTCTCAACCCTACACAGAGCAGCAGTTTATTAATAAGTTGGGGCACATTTTCACCTGAAACTGTAGGAATACCCCAAACGACAGCATTATTACCCAAGACAGCTTTGTCCGATTTGTCGACATTAGCTTCCAACTTATTAACAGTAACCTCTAGTTGATTTTTTGATTTTTTCAAACGATCTATGTCGGCTTTGAGATTCTCGTTTTCTAATCTGAGATCTTTAAAGTCAGTAACTATTTCTTCAAATTTATCGGAAAGGAAAGCCTGCGATTTTTCGATAGTGGTTGTAATCTGCTTAACTTCGGCTGTAACCGCTTGTATTTCCTTAGCTACTGTTTCAGAAATGGTTGCTTTCATTTCAGCAGCAAGAGAAGAAATCAATGCACGACTATTATTTTGCATTGTTACAATGCGTTGGTAGATTGCTGAACAATCTGGCGAACAAAAATAATCCGTTTCCCTCAAGCGACGTACCGCATATCCCACAATATTTTTGCATTTAAAATGAGCACTCGAGAAACAGTACATGCAAGTTAAAATTTTCGAACTATCGGCCTCCTTTTTATTACAAATCGAGCAGACAAATTCATCATCGTTATCCATTGTAATCGGTTCAGGGGAGCAAGTTGAAGCAGACTATTTAATGAGACAGAAATGTAAACAAATAAACAATATATTGGCAACACACACTAGATCAAATCTATGTAAACCACAAAAAATAGTCAATCGCTAAACAGAGTCAATGGAGATGTAGGACGAGAGCAACAGCAGTTAGGTGTAGCCAAAGGTTCCGTGTTCAAAAAAAAAAACCGTCATAGGAGTGTGTGAATGTATGCAGTTAACGACAACAGTGTCAATGATACCGTATGGAGTTTGAGTTCCCACAGCTACTCAACAAACGAACGTTGAAGTTTGCTTTCCAGCCTACCAGACTAAATCCACTCAACCACAACCAAAACGATTTGCTCGTTAAGTAGCCGTTTGGGCGGCAATGGAGATCACAAATATGTATGGTGCTGTTGTTACGGAGCCACAATGTGTACCGGATTGTCTTCAGACTTTGTTCTACGTTTATCAACTAACCGTTTGGGCAGTAGAAGACACGAAAAGAACTATCGCATGAATCAATCGATATAACAAGGTGTATCTATAGGTGTACTCACAGTTACCTTCTACTCAATACGCAATGTATTCGCTTAGTGGGTTCCTTCACACCAACACAGCAACAACAACACAGCAGCAACAGCAAGCCAAGGCTTGGTTAAAAATTATAGCACAACAATAGACTCTTCTTGAACACGAATGCGTTGGCATATATATTTTATTTTGCAATTAGTGGTCATTCAGACCCTTCTCCACCACAAACTCCACTTAGCTATTAACAAACACGTTATCACTGATCTAAATTACACTTAATCAAGAATAAAATAACTAAAAAAACACTATTAATTCGAAGTTAATCGCGGACTGTATGAAATTAGTGTCAGCCTTGCCCATTTCTGCCACAGTATGATACAACCCTTTTAAAATCATCAGAAAGTGTTAGTTCATTATGCGGCAAATATGCCGAACAAAAGACGTATGCGTCAATGATACTATTCGCAAGTATACATGCACGAGGCATTTCAAGTGGATTTGTCATGCCATTTTTATTGAAAGTTACGAAGACGGGGTTAAGTAGCTTTCCAACATAGAAGTTTCCTTTATGGAAATACGGTTCTTGGACCAAAGTCATGGAAGCTTTTCCTTCCTGCACAAGGCGCGACAGATTCATAGTTGTTTATGCTGAAGATTAATTTGTGCTACTCCAACCATACTCGATTACAGCACTACACATTTCATCATCAGTAGTTGTTGTACAGCAACTAGAAGATACCAAACACGTTGGCTTACAATCGCCTATAGCGAACTCCGAAACGGTATTAGGGACATCACCATCATTTGAGTCCCACGATTTGCGAAGAAACAAACGTGCGCGACTGGTATATTTTAGTCCTGCTAGCCATTCAGTCCTCGGCACGGAGAAATACCTTGAATTGAGAACTCCTGTTTTCAGTCGCCTCTTACGACATGCGAACAGGAACCCAATGGATCAATTCTTGGTTGAGATACTTCATCCCGCCGGATGCCACACGGCCTCTAGGCTGGTTTTGTCCGGAGAAAGATAATAGATTGTTATCCACCTCCTAGTGGACCACAGCCTGTAAAAGCTGCGTTTAAAAACCCCCTCAATAATTTTAACCATAGCACGGGTCGCATGACACTATGGAATTGGGGTTCCCTACGGAACAAGAAGTCCGTAGTGTAATTTTTAGCCAGTTGAAACAACTATTACAGACACTACACGGCTTATCTAGGCTGTTCCGAGAGGGAAGCTGACATTGAAGGATAGCTTTCATAGATGGTTAAACAGCCGTCTCATTTCTGAATGACATTATGATCTTTTGTATTAACGTTTAAAAGATTCATAATTATAACATGAAGTTGAAGTAACCTATAAATTCTTGAATTGAACCGTAATTTCAAACACAAACTTTCAAATCCAAAATTAGTGGTATTTGACAAAGTCACAGAAAATCGAATCAAATGAGTTACCCAGAAATTTTGTTTCGCACAATTTCTTCTAATTTTTCATGATAATTACCATCCCACACTATACTCTTATAAACACTTATATACTATGTATATCAAAATCTTGAAAAAAAAATTAGGGTAAGCGCTCTCACCAATGACGATACAAATTTATTTAATTTTCTTATAAAAGAGAAAAAATATAATTGAAAGTCCACGTTTTCAATACTCCAACACCCCTTCCCATGGACAAGCATGGACCCCTACCCTCCCTTATATTGTCCACGTGGTATATGGGTGGCCCCTAGAATGGTGTTTGAAGTAGGATTTTTTTTGTGACGTGATTAACACTAACAGTAGGTATATTAGCATAGTAAATATCAGAAATTTTGTAGCTTATTGCCACTTGGTCAAGTCTCCCCAACATTAGTTATTGCGTTCAATGTCGTGCAAATTTTAGTAATAACTATTCCAATGCTTTGATTTATATAAAATCATTTCACTGCTTCATAAGGTATAAGATGATATATGAGTACTTTAAAAGTAACTATTAGACGAGTAAATGCGTCCATACAAAGTTTGATAAGAAATTACATCATTCAACGCAAATTTATCAATTGCGGAATATTTTATATTAGGAAAGGTTTTTTTTATTCCAAACTTTCAACATTACCTTAAAAGTATAAAAATATTTAAAAAAAATTGGAAGGTTAATAGAACACGTCACAACCAATAATAGAATTCTGCACTTGGTCAAGTCTCCCCATGATACCCTACACCACTCTAAAAGCCGTGACATTACACTGTGACAATCTACGAAATATATTGTATTGTCTTCGATTTAAAAAAGTTACATCGCACAGACATAGACTAAACACTAACTTAATCCTATTTTTAATTTAAACGATTCTCTACTAATATTAAAATCAAACAAATGATAGACACTATTGAAGAGTTGACAGCAAACATCCAAAGGATTATTCTGGCCGTACTGCGTACGATGTGTTGAGCGTCGGAAAAAATCAATTCTCCGGAAAGATCTTCCCGGAACGTTGAGGTCGAGTTTGCCAACAAAATATAACTTGTTTGTGCATTATAATAATTGCAATATTGTTTGTGTGCCCAATTACTGCCCATCCAAGACTGAAAGCTGCGAAAACTGGCCGAGAAAGTATCAAACCTTCGTAAGACATCAAAAAGTGCAGAAGTCACTTTCGAAGGCTTCCATGTAGGTTTGTCCATTTCGATGGTCTCAGATATGATGAAGGACTGAAAATTTGCTACATCTGCAGTTTGCTTGCCGAACAACGAATTAGAAGCAAATTGCGAATCTACCTCCTCTCCTCCTTGCGTAAGTTTTGCTCACGTGTTCTGGTTACCACTCCTCTTCGATGCCTCTCAAACTTTGTATTCATGTTGTTTTTGCTCAAAATAAATTGAAGTTTGAATCGAAATGCTGAATAGACATTTGAATTGGTTTAATTCCATCCGTGTCATCCACTTGGTTGCCTAATGTTCCTTAAACGCCTTGATCACATAGGATACGGTGCAAAGTGCGATTCCGAGTCACGGTGTGTCTAAAACCATTATTAACAAAAAAAAAAAATGACCATAAATTTGGCATACGGCATTCGAAAGATACAGTATCCAAGTATCTTCTCAGTGAATTTCAAAATGATCCATCGAGAGATCCGAGAGAAATTGCGATTTGAAGTTTTATGACACGTTTCATAAGGCTACCAGCAAACACCCACGGGCTGGTCCTATCTTTATAAACAAAAAAAATATTTGTCTACTTATATGGTACTTGGCAGTCGAAAGATATAGTAAGCAAGTATATCCGCTGCAAGTTTGAAAATATTTCGTTGACGGAATCAAAAGTTATAACGATTTTAATGCGGTATGCGGTCATAGATGGGTTTCCTACCAGATTTCAAGCATGAAGCCATGTTTGTTCATTGACTATTTAGATCGTTTATACGTGTCGCTGTTTTAAAGAAAAACCTTATCATTTAATTACACAAATATAATGCCCAAAAGATGATATTTATATGCTGCGCTGAAAAAATATGTAAATAGGGTTGGCTACCTAACGTTAACTATAACGTGCAAATTAAAAATTTGAATAAATGTTGGAATGTTTACTTAATAGGCCATATCTCAGTAGTTTGTTGACTAAATCTAATTGTTTTTGCATTACTTACCTGGTAGACGTTTTATCAACAATTTTTCTTCCGAAAAATACAAAATAGAGTTGTTTACCTCAAATAATAGACAATATAAATGATCTCAACTATATGTATTATCATTGTGGGAATGCGATCCTGATCTGTAACTGATCTATTGGTCGGTCTTGATCTCACAGTTGACTAATAACATAAATATCAAATACTTGCCTAAAAACATTCCAATAGAAGCTCATTCCAGAGTTCTGAAATCAATCATAATCATAATCATAATTTCCTATCATATTGAGTTCAGTTTTGTAGGGGTGTACTGTAATAGGATTAGGGTCTTTTTTTAATAGGAAGCGAAACTGGAATTGCATTTGCAGAAAATGTTTTTATTTTGGGATTGTGCCGAGTTGAGACGAAAACGTTATAGAATTTATAACGAGAAAACCACCTTTCAAAAGTAGGAGAATTTATGAAAAATGGCGTTTCGCCAATTTCGCAGGTTTAGTATCTTCGATGAATTTTACAAACGTTAAACAGCACATCATTTGATAAAATAATTTTAGCGTTATATCCTCCAAGAAGCATTTATGGCGAGTTTACTCTTCAAACAAATTTAATTCCAGACTTAATGTCTTCAGCAAAATTTTGGGGAGTGCTATTACAATCCACTTTGTTGAAGACATGAAGGCTCCATGTGTTCATGGTATTAACATATTTTAGGCTATTTCTATTTAATTTTAAATTAAATGTGATTATGATTATGATTATGATTTTACTGTTTACGATAAATCTCTTCTATTATTTATAAATGATAAAATTTACATTTTATCCATAGCTTGAGTTTGCGAAGCTCACAATAGAAAGTTATTTTAGAAAAAAACTAGAATAAGGAACACTTCGTAAATATCATTTTATAACTCGATATACTTCATATACGTTGTTGTTTTAAATGAAAGCCTCAACAAATTCGCTAAAGACAGGAACTCTGTTACATTTTTTTTTTTGAAAGACTGATTCTCCATAATTTTAAAACTTCAAAGATGGCGGTTTCGTAATTATGCTATTTGGACAGTAAGTTAGATTTTCACCAAATCCCCACCAAACCGAATTTCTTACTACGCCGCTGACCAGTAAGTAGAAACACTCGTCCACAAGAAACTTCTTCCAATACTGCCTATCTATAATAATACATTGAAAACCCGATTTGATCAGCCCCCAATTTTATCAGCCTCGTATGAAAATATGTTTGATGGGCTCTAGTAGACAAACAAGGCTGAATTTGAGTAAATCCTTTCTTGACCATGTTTTCCTTATCTTAAAGATGGAAATATGCAAAAATAAAAAAATCAATCTTTTTAAATTTTTGCGCTAGAAGACTATCAAAAATAGTTATTAGACTAGAATATTTTAACAGTTTCAGTTTATTACGAAGAAAAAAAATATCGCGATTTAGTCAATGTCCCCATTTTGCCTGCCTAAAATACACCATGGAGATGATAAGAACGGGTCTTTGCTGTTTTTATTATTCACAGTAATAGCACATCCCATTTTCTTAGGATATTTTCTTTCAATTGCATCGAAATACACCAATTTTTAGGTAGTTTTCAAGCGGTTATTTTATCGACTTCCACCAAAATTCGGCGAACCTATTCCCATTCGTGCGATAGCTTATATTAAAAGGGTATCCTAAACTAATTGGTATACTTAAGGCTTTATATGTTGCAGATAAAGAAAACACAGAGAACAGACATCCGTGATCGAACAAAAATATTTAAAAAACGTGTGTTAACATTTGAATTAATATACGATAAACACTAGCGCCGCTACATATACTTTTCCCAACTATCCATCAATTCCATTCGTGAACCGGTTTCAAATCCTGAATGGATTCCGTATGAAATCTTGCTCAAAGAAAACAACCGATTCCGACTCTATCGGTTGATGCATTTGAGCTGGAATTCATACTGGATCCACTCAGAAGTCCGCACCGGTTCCGGTTTAGTTTGACTGGGTAGAGGAATAACCGCTTGACATTCAGTCGAACTCAGCCACAAAAAAAACATGACGACAGTAGCGCACCTGGTTTAGATATCCCAACTACCTTGGAAACCGTTAGGGATTTTTACACAAGTTGAATGCTGAAGATGGACGTCTGTTCTCTGTGGAGAAAATTCATAAATTTTCAGCTTTTCCTTCACAATATTACAAAAGCTTCTTAAACAACTGTTCCTAATAAGATTATGTAAATTATAAAGCATTTGAAAATATTTAATAGAAGTGACGGAAGGTTATCGAAAAGTTTCGTGAAAAAGAAAATTTCCGTAATAATAATGATTTTCCTAACGGGTTTCGAGAGCTTTTTTATTTGTTCTTTGGCATTAGGATTAGGGATAATAATTCAGATCAAAGATACTATTGGGAAGTCATTTTTAGAAGAAGTCGATATCGAATTAAAGTTTGAGCTATGCATGCATGCACTTCAGAGGTAGCGAGATATTAAGAGCTGAAATTTCAGTGCTTAGTTCTCAGCCGCGCACAGCAATTACAATCAATTGGGGTCAATTTTAGCATTTCTTTGTCATTTTTGGGTAGGTTTTATAAAAGTGCTCACTTTTATTAATTTTCCACATATTCCTTAGTAAAAAAAGTACCTTGTCGGGCAATGTCAGGTATATCTGTTAAAAGGAGATTATTTGGAGTGTCTTCTCACTGTTCCACGAAGAAAACATTCCCAATTAATTCCATTCGGTTTTTTACAGCTGTTTGAAAATGTCGTGTTTTTTGCTCAAATTTAAGAGAATACGTTTAAAAAAATCAGTATTGAGGCGATAATTTGAGACGGCGCCGGTGGTTGAGTGGTAAGCGTGAGCGCCACTCATTCCAGTTGGCCTGGGTTCAATTCCAGCCAAGGTCATTGAGATTTATCTGAAGTGAAAAAATCTGTGATGACGTCTTCCTTCGGAAGAGAAGTAAAGCAGTTGGTTCCCGGTCCATAAGTTGATGGATCGATATCTAGTCCAGAAGTGAAGTCACCTCTCTGGCGTCGGTAAAGAAGAAGTAGTATCCAACTTCTATACTTACTAACAAATACCCTCCTATCGTGATGCTTGTGGAGTGCGCAGTAGTGCGGCCTCTAGCACAAGCAAGTATCGGACTAACCATTCCTTCACTTTCTTCCCGCGATCTACGTTAGGGCCTGGCCGGCGCCGATATTGATCAATAAACAATTTAGGATTACCAGAAGTTGTACATTGAAAGATGTTTCGCTACTCCCAAGCATAATTATCAACTTATTCCCTGTGCAACTTCAGTTAGTCCAGATCGATTACGGAGTAGCGGCCAGGGGTGGTCGCACAAGCTCAAGCTTATATTACAAGAATGATTTGATTGAGTCCTCTATATTATTTTTTGTTAGATTGCGTCCATTAACCAAATTGATTTATACGATTACGACACGACCACGATAGCCATATAAAAGAATGTGAAATATAACTTCCATTAACCTTGCTATATGAAACGTAACGTACACAATTTGCCTTGTAAACGTAAGCGAAGCATCAAACAAAATATGCAATCTTCTCGTTACAGTTCCTTGTCTCCGGATTGCAAGTGTTGACGTGAATAATCCAGATTGAATACAATAATCACTTGGATAGATTTCTATTACCGAATTTACAAAAACTTTAATATTTTTACATTTCTTATAAAAGAAATGTATAGAATTCGCTCAAACTTTCAAGATTTTTTCTGAGGCCCGGAGGGCCGAGTCTTATGTACCAATCGACTCAGCTCGGCGATTTGGGACAATGTCTGTGTGTGTGTGTGTCTGTGTGTGTGTATGTAACGGACAAATTCTCATTCGTGTTTCTCAGCAATGGCTGAACCGATCTTATCCAAACCAATTTTGAATGAAAGAACTAAAAAAACAGTATGAACGCTATTAATTTGTTTTTGATTCTGATGTTTAGTTTTTAAGATATAAATGTTTGAATGCGTAAAAAAGGCGTTTTTTGCAGTTTTTCTAAATTATCTGCCGAATATAGATTAACAATTTATATGTTTTTAGACAGCTTTAACGAATACCTTTCGAACAAGCTATAGATTTTTGAAATCGGACTATTATCAAAAGAGATATTTAATATTAAATGCGGACGAAAGATTTTTATCATTTCCCATTGCCAGAAATATGACCAAAAACATGTAATCTATTATTAACGCCAAAACGGCTTTTTATAGGTCAATAGTATCTTCGGAGAATTTAATGGAGGTAATATGCCCTTTCTTTTGGTATTGTGCTTTTGCTGATTAATCCCCCTATGAGTGAGATATTTTCACAAATTTTCTTGGAAGTGATTATATCGAAATGATGTCTTCAGCAAATTTGTAGCTCTTACTTTTGCGAATAACTTTACTGAAGACTTCAAATATCTATTTTGAATACTTTAAAAGTTATGGATTGTTGTTTGTGGATTACTCTTTGTCGCCTATTTATTGTTCAATATAGTAATAATCCATTGAAATAAGCCAAACATTATTTTAATAAAACGAATTTTGTATTTCATTCTTCTATCTACAACTGCTAGAAATAATCACCGAACACTTCCAAGTTGTCTGGAAGGAACTTGATAACTTATCAGTACAAAAATGTTCATTTGTGCGAACCTTCTGACTGCAATTTTTCTAACTTATAACCATCGGATCGATCTGAAACATATTGGAAAATGAAAAGCGAAAAAAAAACTCCAAGCAACGGCGTAGCCAAGAGAAGATTTTGGGGTTTAACACCATACAACCCTCCCCCCCCCCA
Organism: Topomyia yanbarensis; assembly: GCF_030247195.1. Taxonomy (NCBI): domain Eukaryota; kingdom Metazoa; phylum Arthropoda; class Insecta; order Diptera; family Culicidae; genus Topomyia; species Topomyia yanbarensis. The sequence goes on from NC_080671.1 coordinate 83,278,395, forward strand.
CCACACCCAAAAAAAATATTAGATTGAAGTTGAAAATTTATTGATGCAGACTGATTTAATTCAATATTACAATAACAATTATCTGATCCGTAGATTGATAACCTGTTGTTGTAAACATCATTAGGACTTTTGATAAATTGTCGGAATGGGGTCCTGATATGTAACTGATCTATTGGTCTTGATTTCACAGTTGTCTAATAGCATCAATATCAAATTCCTGCCTGAAAACATTCCAATAGAAAATTCCAGAGTTCTGTAATCAATCATAATCGTCAGATTTCTTTTCAAATTGAGCTCGTTTTTGTAGAAATGTACTGTAATAAGGGTCTTTACTTAATAGGAAGCGAAGTTAAAATTGATTTAATGTCTATGAAACATAGAACTGCTCACCAAAAAATGCATAACTTTCAACATTTGCTAAAAATGTTTTTGCCTTTCTCTTTCACTCTAAAATTCGTCAATCTAATCCCGACCCGGAGGGCCGAGTGTCGTATGCCAATCGACTGAGTTCGTCGAGATCGGAAAATGTCTGTGTTTGTATGTATGTGTGTATGTGGAAAAAAATGTGACCTCTGTTTCTCAGAGATGGCTGGACCGATTTGCACAAAGTTAGTCTCAAATGAAAGGTGATCGCCATCGGCTGCTATTGAATTTTTTATTGACTGGACTTCCGGTTCACAGCAAACTCCTATATAAACTGAAATGACAAATTTTCAAAATCAAATTTGTATTTTTGATGCCAAATGACTTTAAAATGCATGAAAAATTGAGATGTTTGACAAAAATTGACTTCTTTGGACTTTGGTACATTTTTGTCTTTCTCATATAGAAAGGTTATGCAATCACTCTAAAAATCGTCAATCATACGGGCCCGGAGGGAGTATGCAGTGAGGGGTTGCTACTTTAAAATTAAAACTAATTTAAAATTTCTTAACAAGTTGAAAATTTTCGGCAGGACCTAGACCTCCCGGATCTTTCTCCATGATCCGCCGCTGGTTTCAAGCGATGTTTCAGTATCACATAGTATCTCAAGATCGTGGCTGTCGATCCATTGTATGTATGTGCAAATCGTACTGAACATGTAATATTCATTTCCACCATTGTATTGAACATAACCAGCCATGGAATCGTAGTCTGGACAAATGAGACAAGCACAATTGCACCACTAGGTGGATTAAAACAGGTTTTTATTTTGGGAATGCGTCGAGTTGAGACGAAAACGTAATATGATTAATAACGAGGATAACACTTTCCGAATGTAGAGAGAAATTTATGAAAAATGACGATTTCCATTCGATTCTAGCATGTTCTGATCGATTTTGATGAGCATTTGATTTTTGTTGTATGACTAATTGTATGTATAGGTCAAATGTTTAAAAACAGTAATTTAAGGTCAAGATAACATCATTTTGAAACCGCCAATTTTGGAGGTTTAGTATCTTCGATGAGTTTTACAAACGTTAAACAGCGCATCATTTGATAAAATAATTTTGACGGTATATTGTCCAAGAAGTATTTATGGTGAATTTTCTCAGGTTAATATTCATGACTACAATAAAGTCTCAACATATTCGCTAAAGACACGAGCTCTGATACTATTTTCTGAAAAATTAATTCTGCATAATTTTAAAACTTCAAAAATTACGGTTTCGGAATTATGCCGTTTGGACAGTATGATCGATTTTCACCAAACCCCCACCAAACCGAATTTCTGGCTACGCCGCTGATTTCAAGTAGGTAGAAACAAAGTCGTTCTACACTCGTTCACAAGAAACTTTTTCGAATGCTGAATATCTATTATAATACATTGAAAGCCCGATTTTATCAGCCAAATATGAACATATTTTTGATGGGCTCTAGCAGACGAACAAGACTGATTTCGAGTAAATCCTTTCTTGCGCATGTTTTCCTTATCATGAAGATGGAAATATGCAAAAATAAAAAGTTCATCATAATCAGAAATAGTTATCGACGGGAAGAATATTTTAACAGCTTCAGTTTATTATAAAGAAAAAAAATTGCCCGATTTAGTCAATGTCCCCATTTTGTCAGCCTAAAATACGCCATGAGACTGATAAAAATGGGTCTTTATTGTATGTATTATTCACTGTGTTTCACATTAATAAGTACATTTCATTTTTGGAGATTTTTTATTGCATCGAACTACAACATTTTTTAGGTAGCTTTCAAGGGGTTATTTTATAGACTTCTTCCAAAATTTGGCGAACCTATTCCAATTCGTATACCAATTAATTGGTATACTTAAGGGTTTATATGTTGCAGATAGATTTTCAGCTTTTTCCTACACAATATTACGAAAGCTTATTAAACAATTTTTCCTAATAAGTTTGTGAAAATTATAAACTATTTGAAATTTTTTAATAGCTTTATTTTTTATTTAACCGTGATTTTTTAATAAATAGTGACCATCACTTCACAACGTAGTCTATTTTTCATGGCTTGCGGTGGGCACGATTTCTCGAATTGCTGAACTGAAAATTATGGAATAGAGATTATTTTTTAGTATTCTTTGCAGATTTAACTAGCTGCGCAGATAGCTCTGAATTAGACCCACTGGTTCCCTAAGACGATTTCGCTAGATTTTCAGAGCACTGTGCACCCAGTGCATTAACGCAAGTGACGGAAGGTTATCGAAAAGTTTCGTGAAAATGAAAATTCCAGTAATGATGATGATTTTCCAAAACGGTTCGTTTTCGTGAGGTTTTTATTTGATCTTTGGCATTAGGATTAGCGATAATAATTCAAATCAAGGATACTACTGGGAAGTCACCTTTAGAAAAAGTCGATGTCGAAGTAAAATTTGAAACTATGCACGCATGCACTTCAGAGATAGCGTGATATCAGGAGCTGCGATTTCATTTCAACGCTTTTTTGTGAAAAGGGCGATACTTACAAATGTAAACATAAGGATTTTTTCATACATGCGAATGAGGGCTTTGAAACGCAACAAATTAACCTAAAAATTCTGATTTGAGCGATTCTCTGAGTCCTGCCACTATCCCATGTAGTATGTGTTATCAAAAACATCGCGAAGCATCAAGTTCTAAATGTTCTCAAACGACATAATATCCGGAGAGAGTGATAAGAGTTATAAGAAATGTCTCATCACACTGCTAGGTGGATTAAAAACGTTTTTCTACAATAAAAAACCAGAAAACCAAAATAAACATATGAACTTGAAACAAACCGTTTTAATTTATGAAAACAGTTGAAACAGACTAAATCTAAATGCGAAGTTTCTGATAGATTACTCTAAAAACACGTTTGCATTGAAAAATAATAATGCTCGTGGAATTCGTTTATTTTCGGCTTTGCATCACACTGCAAGGAGGTTTAATATTTTCATATTTTGGTCATAAATTGTCTAAAACCAAGAAAAACCATTTTTCATCACTTGTTATCGTATAAAAAAACTTAAAAACATGTGAAGTAATTTTGGCCATGGATTTGATATAGTTACGCCACCGTGCCGCGTTGGGAATTTGAGTAGACGCTATTGAGACTCCATTCGAAAATTTGTTTTTCGAAATTTTTTACTAGGCACAACAAACATAACCCCTTTAGAAAAATTCAGTTTTCCCTACACAATGCATTGATTGAAGAATTTATATATGTTATTAACAGAGTATTAGCAATAATTCGTTTGTATTTCTATTTTATGGGGCATTTTCCGCCTTTCCATTAAGTTGGTTTAACCTTTGAATTACGCTAATTTCTCTGCGTGCTGCCACTATCCCATGTAGTATGTGTTATCAAAAACATTGGGAAGCATCAAGTTCTAAATTTTCTCAATCGATACTATACCCGAAGAAAGCTATGAGAAATTTATCATCACTGTTAGGTGGATTAAAAGCGTTTTTTTTTTGTTAATAATGGTTTTAGACACACCGTGGAGTTGTTACCGATTCATTGGTACCCACAAAATAAGACGCTCGGCTCTTTCCCAGTGTGCCCATGTGTACAGACGGTACTGTTAAGGCTCTGATCAACATGCCACAGTGTTGTTTCAAAAAGGGTGAGAGGTTTTCGAAATTACTGAGCTGTTTTCCAAAAAAAAAGCATTTATTTGACGAGTTTCGCTAAGTTCCGCTATTTGAATTCGACATGCAATTACCAGTTTGTACCCTGATTTTTCCGAGAGAAGGACCTTGATTGCAGCCTAAGTGTCGGAGTAGAAGTTTAAAACTTTGCCGGATAAGCTCTGTCCAAGGGTCGATTGTGCCCCGCACATAATTGCGAAGATTTCTGCTTAGCACACAGTACAATACATATCTATCTAGCGAGTCAGACTGTTCCTATTTCATTTCACCACAGTAGACCGCACAGCAGAGTAATCAGTAAATGTTTATACTGGTATCTCGGAAAAGTGTAAATTGTTTGCTGATTTGCCGCGAAATATTTCCCGAATCTCAGCAAACAATTAAAGCTTTTACTGAGACCTCAGAGGAAAATAAATTTGTCGAGTGCTCGGCTTTTCAATACTCGGAAAAGTTGCAAAAATGCTGAGATTCGACAGAAAAAGTTAAGTACGCGTTTTATGAATCTGAACTCAATTTGGGCGCAAACACTCAATTTACTTGTCTCAGTAACGAGCAAAGAATGCGGTTACTAAGCATTGCGTTTATCCAACCCGAGATATATGATGATACTGCTTGCCAGCGCGTCGCTTCAAAAATAGACTGGGAGTACACATGGTCGAAAGTAACCTCAGTATCTAGGAATGTACCTAAGCTAGATTGCGGGTGGTGCGAGATTTCATCTTTTCCAATTTAAATTTTAAAGAGAATTTCAGTTCAAATTAATGTTTACGATTTCCTTCGGGAACCAACACCCTATTCAAAATTTCACAAACGCATCGCTGCAGCTACAATCCAGAATCAACCACCCTACAACAGACACCGATCGTTCGATGCGGTAAAACTATACGATGGTGCGTTTGGTAGACCTGTGCATCATATTTAGATAGGCACACGATCAGAATCACATCCAATGGGTGCAAAGAACATTGCTCTGGCTTGTGCAACTAAAAGACGGCGGTAATGCATCTTCCTCACCCTAGATCAATGTATGTATGTTATGCTACGTGTTCCGTGGCCAATACAACGAATCAGAGAAGCAAGGAGCGAGAAAGAATTCTTACTTCAATACGACTGGTGAGTAGCAATACTGCAGTGGGTAGGCAGATTGTGTGTTCATATGCTCAGGTTGCGTTTTATTGCTGCATAATTTTAATTTATTAGCTCCTAATTGAATTATGATCATGATTTAATGGGGTACTATTTGTTTATCCATCTGATGGGTTTGTTGGTAGCTACAAATGATGTGAAGCTTAATTGATCGTCCATAAAAAAAGAAGTGTGGCATACAAATAATCTTTCGTAACTGTTACTTGATACATATTAGTAGGTGTAAAAACTGTGAGAACTCAACATCTCCCACTAAATCCGTTCGGTCAGTCCTCACACATGTCAGTATCCTATCAACTTTTGAAGCTTGAATAATAATCATCTCAATAAAGTACCTACTTTCCACTCATCATCAAATCTTCCGTTCATTTGATTCGGACACATGACGAACCATTCCAGCCGACCAGGGACTCCGTCTATCCATCCCGCAGTAGTTGAAAATTGATTACACTCCCCTGGTACTCGGACAGCCAGCGCCGCGTGTGTGGATCTTCCAAAAGCTACTGCTGTTGCTGTTGCCGGTCAGCTTCGGCGAATGCAATGAATGGGTTTCGGTAGGTGCCCTCTTCAGTGAGTTACCTCTTGATGAACGTCTATCCGGTGACATTTTGACAGTCATAATCAAGCATGAACAGCGGACTACTGTCAGCTACTGTGGCCCCATGTAGGCCTTTCGTTGACCGAGCTGTTCGGATCGGAACACAAAAACGATTTGTGCAATCCTGTCTGAGTGTGTGTGTGCGTTTATGTGACGGTGAAACACTACCGCACAGAACTTGAACCCGCGCTGGAATGTTCCTCTGTTTGCCGCCACCCGACGAGAGGTCATTAAACCAGTCGCGAATCGTTGGGAACATTCGAAATCCAACACCTCTCGAGTGATTTTCTTCGACTCGCGTGAAGAACTTTAATCCGATCCCGTCTCTCCTCGTCCTCGCTCGGTTGCCGTGTCCGGCAGCGCACCCCTTCTCAGGTGTGTTTGTCGTGATAATAGAGTGATTGAAGATCGAAGCTTTTACGATTATAGGTTTTGCTCTTTCTGCGGCGCGAATTCTAATAATATTCCAAACAGGGGCCGCCCCAGGCAAACTGAACCGAAAATCCTGCCGAACCGAACCGATATGTCACATAAAAGGCGGACTGGTTTAGCGGGCAAATGTTTTCGAGTCGAGTTGCGGGTTTTGCCTTTTTCTCTATCTCTCGAATGTAACGGTGAACAATAAGTAGGAAAAGGTAGGAGACGAGGTGGATCGGGAATTTGCAGCAGATTGAAAATATGCAGAACTTTTTTACGATCATGATGATTATACGATCACGGTTTTTGGTGAACATTGAGCTGCGATATGTGAACTGTTTTTGGTGCTCAAGTGACGCAGCGCGATTAAGAAATTTTATGGTTTGATTTACACATACCTAAACGTCCGCTACAGAAAATAGTACGCAAAGGTCTCCTATATTGTAAATTTTCATGTATGGCCGGTGTAATGAGCTATTTTATTACACTGGTCATGTTATGTGCGTAATGTGGTACTGATTACGCTCAGAAGTTTAGTCGAGGTACAAACTTAATTGTGAAGAACAACATACAACAAGGCGTCGAATAAGATAATATGGATGATGATCTTCACGAGGAAGCGCCTTCGGCAAATGCGGCTTTTGGGAAACCATGACTTGAACCCAACTGCATGGACTCCAGAATAATAACAAATTTTATCAGTTTTGTCAGTAAACCATTTTCAAGCATTCTCTGCGTCCGTTCTTTTAATTTCACCAAATCGTTTGCCGCGGTGGCGTGCGGATGCTACTGGTAAATTCCGAAGTTGTATTTCCAGAATTTACCCAGAATTTGTCGCAGGGTAAGCATCCGATTTGTGGTTGATCGTCCTTCTCGAAACCCGCTTTGGTATTCTCTGACAAACGGTTCAAACAACGGGTGCAGTCTACTAAACAGAACATAAACAAATATAATCACAAGCCAGCGCTGTTGGCGACGATATTTTAGACGAAGTAAGGGCAATTGCCGCGACAATTAGTACCCTGGAAACCAGTGTTAATAATGCTCGTTTGACACCTGCGGTGTCTCCCCCCAGTCTGATGGACGAATTGAGCGTCGTTTCAAATAAAACTGCTATCTCAGGTTCGCAGCATAATCAAGTGGCAAAAGATGGATGGCGCACACTTGGTTCGAAAGGAGTGTGGCGCTCCGACTGGTCAGAATATGACTTACGTAAACAGCGTCGTATTAAACAACAAAAAGAGAAAGATAAAGCAGCAAAGAGTAAAAAATCGAGAAGAAAACAGGGTACAAGATACAGCAATATCAACACTAATAACAATAACAACTACAACAGCAAAGATAGCAAGTGCAATAAGAACAGGAACCGCAATAAGTACAACAATAACAATAATCACAACTACAACCAAAATAGAAACAACAACAATAGCAACAAAAACAACAGCTACAAGTCCAATAATATCACCAACAACTTCAATAGAAACAGTCACAACATAAACAATAACGACCACAACGGAAACAGAAACAACAACATTAACAGCAGTAACAACAACAGCAACAACAATAATCACAGAATAAGCAACTACAATAGAAACAGCAACAACAACTACAACAGAAATAACAACAACCACAACGAAAACAGAAACAGCAGTTACAGCAACAACAACAACCGAAACAGCATTTGCAATAGAAACAACAATGGTCTTAACAACAATCACCATAGCAATCAACATCATTGTTCACCTTGCTCCTGTGAACGTTCGTGTTTTCGCCAATTTTAACGCACTTCTCAGAGGCAGACCAGGACAAGCATGACGCAGCTGGTAACAGTACAATAGTTTTAAACAATATTTTTACGAATAACGAATCACAACCAACTTCTTCGAAAGCCACTGAAATTTTGGTTTACTGTCAAAATTTTAATAGAATGAGGAGCGCCGTAAAGATGAACGAAATCCATAAGAATATATTAGGCTCCTCATTTTCGATAATTCTAGGGACCGAAACAAGTTGGAATGAGGATGTAAAAAGTGAAGAGGTTTTTGGTAGTGACTATAATGTTTTTAGAGATTATCGTGATTTACGACTAACCCAAAGAATGTCAGGCGGAGGAGTTCTCATCGCAGTTTCATCTGTATTTAATTCCGATCTTATTGTCTCACCAAAATTCAAAGAATTTGAACATGTAGGGGTTAAAGCACATATCGCTGATGAAATCCACATTTTTGTCTCAGTGTACTTTCCACCGGATCTAGCTTGCAAATCAACATATGAGATTTTCTTTCAAGCAGCTGAAGAAATAATCTCTAATTTTCTTCCAGAATTTAAAGTTCATATTTATGGTGATTTTAATCAGCGCAACTTAGATTTTATTCCTGACTCTGAAAATGAGAGCATTCTACTTCCTGTCGTTGGTGAAAACGAAACATTACAATATATGTTTGAGAAAATTGCATTGCTAGGACTCAATCAAATAAACCATATAAAAAATCAACACAATCGTTATTTAGATCTGCTATTAACAAACATTAATGAAGATTTCTGTGTTGATGAATCTCATTCTCCCTTATGGAAAAATGAAACGTTTCACACAGCAATAGAATTCTCTATTTTTGTGCACAAGAATCATAATTCCATTGATTGTGACTTCGAGGACGTCTTCGATTATAGAAAAGCAAATTATGAAAATATTAAATATAAATTAAGCAGTGCTAATTGGCAGTCCCTTTTAGAGAATCAAGAGAACATTGAATGTGCAGTGGAGATCTTTTATAATATTTTATGGCAAATAATACAGGAGGAAGTTCCACTCACGAAAAAACGACGAAATCATGCATCCAAAAATCCAGTTTGGTTCAACAAGGAAATTATTAATTTGAAAAATCGGAAGCAAAAAGCTCACAAAATTTACAGAAAACACAATAATCAGGATAATTTGGAAAAATACCTCAACATTCGTGACCAACTAACTTTGGCTATTTCTTCGGCACTAACTGTATATAATGCAAAAACTGAAAATGAGATCAAGTCATGCCCAAAAAACTTTTTTAATTACATCAAAACTAAGTTGAATTCATGCAACTTCCCATCAAAAATGTCTTTAGATGGGAAAGAGGGTGAAACTTCAAAAGACATTTGTAATCTCTTCGCAACATTTTTTTCATGAAACTTATTCTAACTATTCAGACAATGATTGTGACTTTGAATATTTTTCTTATTTTCCTGATTATTCAAGAGATGTTGGTGTCAGTCACATTAATGTTCAAGATACCTTGTCTGGTCTCAATGATCTAGATGCCACTAAAGGCTCAGGACCTGATGGAATTCCACCTGCTTTCATAAAGAATTTAGCCACTGAGCTTACGTCACCTTTATTCTGGATGTTCAATAAGTCACTAGAATCTGGTATTTTCCCAAAAGATTGGAAAAAATCTTTTTTAATACCTATTTATAAATCGGGTAAAAAATCAGATATTCGAAATTATCGTGGAATTGCCATACTGTCTTGCTTTCCCAAACTTTTCGAATCCATCATAAATAAAACCATTTTCAAACAAGTCAAACATAAAATAACAAATTCACAACATGGGTTTTTTAAAGGCCGTTCAACTAGTACAAACCTTATAGAATTTGTTGATTACTCGTTAAATGCCATGGATAAAAGAAATCATATAGAAGCTCTTTACACTGACTTCAGCAAAGCTTTCGATAAGCTGGACATTCCCATGCTAATATTCAAATTTGAAAAATTGGGAATCGAGATGAGACTCCTCAATTGGATTAAGTCGTATTTAACATATCGTCAGCAAATAGTAAAATTCTATGAGATGAAATCTGATATAATTAAAGTTACTTCGGGGGTTCCTCAAGGTTCACACTGAGGACCTCTTCTTTTCATTTTATATGTCAACGACATCTCTCTTATTTTAAAAAAACATTAAAATTCTCATATATGCGGATGATATGAAGCTATTTTTGGAAATTAGAAATAATAATGACTATAATGTTTTTCACAATGAAACACAAATCTTTTATACATGGTGTTGTAAATGTTACTGGAGTTAAATGTTAAAAAATGTAATCTCATGACTTTTAGCAGAAAACAAATCACGACTTCCGTGTCAATTACATTAGGTAATCAAACCGTTCAGAAATGCGATAAAATAAGAGATTTAGGAGTTACCTTAGATAAAAAATTAAAATTTGTGGAACATTACAACACAATTGTTCATAAAGCTAGTAATATGCTTAATTTTATAAAACGCTTCGGATATCACTTTCAAGATCCTTACACAATTAAAACTCTTTACGTAGCATATGTTCGGTCTATTTTAGAATATTGTAGTATTGTTTGGTCACCATTCATAAAAAAACACGAAGTGAGAATTGAGTCAATCCAAAAACAGTTTCTATTATATGCACTACGCAAGTTAAGATGGACAGTATTCCCTCTTCCATCTTAAAGCACGTTGTATGTTGATTGATATTCAAACATTGAAAGAACGTCGGGACTATGCTATGATCTCGTTTCTAAACGATATCGTCATGCAGCGTATTGACTCATCTTACAGATTGTCAAAATTAAATTTATATGCTCCCACTCGTCAATTACGCAATAGAAATTTGTTCGCGATAGGTCATCACCGTACAGACTATGCTAAATTCGGACCACTAAACCAGATGATGGCTGTGTATAACGAGCATTGTGAAAGTATTGACCTTACCATGCCCCGAACAAGTTTAAAACAGTTTTTCAACTCTTTACGGCATCATAGTACATTAGGTCATTGCAAAAAAAAATTTTTTTTGAATTCTCGAAGGCCCCCCCTCTAAAATTGGGACAAATGTCAAAGTAAGCTCAGATGCCAAATTTCACATCATTTGGACAATTTTACACCCCCGCCCACATCGCTTGAAATTTTTTGAAATTGGTACTACAGGTATACCTCGTTAGTACGTACCCTCGTTAGTACGTACCCTCGATAGTACGTACATTTTGCCTCGATAGTACGTACACCTGCCATCAATTTTTTTCCTTTGGTTTTGTAAGCTTGTAAGTAGGACAACTTTTATGGTAATTATATGGGTTTATGAACACTTTAGAGAAGTTGTGTGCGACTCACAGTAGTTCTATAAAGTCCAGCAAAGTATTTCAAACTTTAAGTAAGTCATAAATTCATTGTAGGAACCAAACAAGTATAAACAAATCTACAAGCTTTATGGACGCTTTACAAGTTCCAGGAATGTCTTTTATATTTTGGGAGACTGCTGACTTGCAAGGAGATCTTTTATTCTTCAGATAATTTGTAGGACAGTTATAGTTTGGTTTTGTCAAAATTCAGAGTATCTCAATGAACTTTAAGGATGATCTTTGAAGGTCATATGGAATTTCAGTAATACTTAAAACTTTCTATATTAACAATTTCTATAGAAAACGGAGTGTTCACGATTTTCACACATATTTTACCAACCTCGGGAAATTATGCGACCTGAACATTTAGAAATATTACAGTTTCAGTAGGTTTTGTTAACGGCTATCGATGCTTCGGTCAAACTGCTTCATGGAAATCCTACGATATTAAGTAGAATCTTAAGAAGCTCTGGAAAGTTCGTGAAGTTTCAAGAATATTCTAAGGATTTGTGAAGAATATTTTAAACAGGGGGCGTCTGTAAATTTTATAAAATTCTATCAAACTTAAAAAAATGCCAAGTGCATTTCATGAAACTCACAATTAATTTCAACGAAGTATTTCGAGAAAACTTACAAAATTAGATAAGTGACGAATATCAAAAAGCCTCTTCAAGCTTTAGGTACGGGACGTCCCAAGTCTTACTAACTTTAAGGAAAATTGCAAAAATTTGAGACATTTTTCGAACATCAAAGAAGATTTTAGGCAATTTTGAAGGTTAATATCTACACCCAAAACGTACCCGGTAAGATTCGCTTACATTAATGCAATAAATACGAGCGAAAATTGCAAGCCTTCTGGTAATGTGCGAAAATTGCAAGAAGCTTCCTTGCATGCAATGCAAGAAACAGAAAAACCGAATTTTGCCTATGTATTAGCGATGTATGTGTATTGGTGACCAATATGCGTTAGAAAAAAAGACTGTTGGCATTGAAAAATGAATCCTGCACAAACAGATCGCTAAGCAATGCTTTATCCACCCAACCATACTACCAGATAGTAATAAGTGGATAAAAGCCATATATAAACACTTAGATGATTTCACGATTAATGAAAAAAGTAAAACAAGCAGCCAGATTTGAACTCAGGCCTTTCCGCATCATAGCGCTAACTATAAGCACTGATCTGTCCTTACACATAAGAACAGGACGTTAAAACTCTTACAGTTGTCACATCCGCAATTTGATGCCGTCTCGTGTGTAATGAATAAATCACAAAACTGCGTTTGATGATGTTGGTGAGGAATGAATAAAAAGTAGACGGAAAATAAAAACTCGCCGTGCGTTGCTATACCAACCAGCATAGGCATGTGAATGTGGTGGTAATCCTTTGACAGTGTGTTGAAGAAACGTATGTACGTATAGCGAGAGATGAAGTGATTTTATATGCTTGCAACAATTGCAAGCGGCTTTAACTGCAAAATTGCAAGCGATGCTAACATTATTTGCAAGTGATTGTCGCTTGCAATAATTGCAAGAGATTTTTGTTTTGGGTGTAGAGCGGTGATAAAACGATTTTTGATGAACGATCTGCAAACATTATGTACATAAAATGTGAGTGCTGAGTCCCATACATTCTAGGAGATACAATGTTTAGAATGGAATGGGCGAGATTCGCAAGACTAGCGACTTCGATGGAGGCTGCTGGTAGTACTTAAAGAGCTGAAAAAAATAAGTATTTTCTCAACACTTCGTTTGGGGATCTTGTGAGCGTGAATAAAAAATATGTATCCACCATATTGGTGTGGCTCTAGAAATATTTCCTAGCTCAGTAAAACCTATCTTATGTAGTCAAAAACTGTGGTTATCATACCTTTTAGTTTATATGGCGACATTGTTTTAATGTAAAATCATATCTCCTTTGCAAATATATTTAAATATCCGTTTTCGGGGTTTTTAAAGTTCATTAACGACAAAAACTGAAAGGAATAGTAACCAATCTGAAATCCTGTATGTATCTGAGAAGAGTTATTATCGCGCCCACAAAATGGGAGTTTCTGTTTTTTAACCCACCAAATTTCGGTTCGTTCCCTCAGTTTGAAAAATTATATTGTTATTATTACACGAATCATATATACAAAAAACAATTCCTTCTGCTTCAGGCAGATCAAAAAATTAAGGAAATCTTCAGGGAATTTATTTATGAATTTCAAGCAAGTCTTACGAATTTCAGAGATTCAGGATAGTTCTAGAATTTTAAAGAAGTGCCAAATAAAATTCTACAAAATTCCTAATAAATTTGCCGAAATGCTCAAGACATTGCTACCAATTTCAAAGGAACTTACGGAACCATGGAAATGTTTTTACACTCCATTTTCAAACATCCTGGTTGATGGAAACCATAATATTAAAGATTAAGTACTTGGTGATAGGACCGTTTATCACTAATAGGGTGATGAATTTAGAGATTAATATAAATTTTGTGAAGTTTCATTAAGTATTAAACATAAAAAGTAATATTTTGAATTTTTTTTTGTGATTCGATAGTACGTACGTTTCGATAGTACGTACGCTAAACGAAGCGAAGGTGTACGTACTATCGAGGTATACCTGTATGGGAAAATATGGAGGAAAAATACATTAAATGCAATAACTTTTGAAGTAGCAATCAGAAAATTAAAATTTATACCTCTTTTTGAAGGAAATTAGTATTTGTATTTGAATGGAGATATATTTGTTTCTAGAAAAATACGGGAAAGTGGGGTACTGGGTCATCTTGGCCCCGAAATCCCCTATTTTTAATGAATTTTCTGCTCCGTGATGTAAATCATACATATTTTGCAGTTTTTCTAATGTGAAAAAATCTCAGAAATCGAACGGAACCCTTTTGGCCTTAGTCCGAATACGAGAAGTTGGGGTTAAATGGCCTTTCGTCGTTCATATTAAACTTCATCATTTTCTCGTGAATATATCTCTATTATTGTTCACTCAATTTTCATAAACTATACTTTGTTGAACGTGGAAAATCCTTAGGATTACAACAAAAATAGATTCGTTATCGGTAAAATTCAGGAACATCAAATTATCTGACATATAGTGTCGATTTCACATTTTTATCATAAAATCGCACATATTAACTCCATTTAACAACAAAATTCTTATTTAATTTACTACTTTTAGTGTAAAATTTGCTTAGAGATCACATGAGAAAAGTTTCATTCCTGGAAAAATAGGGAAAGTTGAGGTATTAGGACAAATAATGAAAAAAATTAGATTTGTAGAGTAAATATCAAGAAGTTTGATGTTTCTGAATTTTACCTTTAACGTTTTTATTTTTGTTTTATTCCTCAGAATTTTACACGTTCAATAAGTTACATTTTATGAAAATAGATTGAAGAATAATAGAGATATAAGCATGAGAAAATGATAAAATTTAATATGACTGACAAAAAGCCCTATAACCCCAACTTCTCGTATTCGGACTAAAGTCAAAAGGGTTCCGTTCGATTTCTGAGACTTTTTCACATTAGAAAACTACAAAATATGTATGATTTGCATCACGGAGCAAAAAAATCATTAAAAATAGGGGATTTTGGGGCCAAAATGACCCAGTACCCCACTTTCCCGTATTTTTCTAGAAACAAATATATTGTTATTCAAATACTAAGATTATTTCCTTTCAAAAGAGGTATAAATTGTAATTTTCTGATTGCTACTTCAAAAGTTATTGCATTTAATGTATTTTTCCTCCATATTTTCCCATAGTACCAATTTCAAAAAATTTCAAGCGAAGTGGGCGGGGGTCTAAAATTGTCCAAATGATGTGAAATTTGGCATCTGAGCTTACTTTGACATTTGTCACAATATGAGAGGGGGGCCTTTGAGAATTCAAAAAAAAAATTTTTTTGCGATGCCCTATAGAACATAGAAATAGTATACAGGATAGTATATAAGCAATTAATATTTGCATAATGTAGTCTATAATTTGATTGACGAATAAATAAATAAAAAGTCGTTTTTCATGGGAGAGTACCGAATAGGCGGCATTGAGGATCGTTATTCCTCAATAGTTTTAATACTCGACTTTATGATCGTTTTTGAAGATAGTGTTAATGATTCCGTCCAACTTGTTCAAAGGCATTCTTACACCTAGATTGTATTCATCACGTAGTGAATTTGAGGCAGCCATTCCCGACTTTCAGCTAGTTCGGCTGGAATTTCGTACATCTCAATGGCTTTGCCGTTTTGCATCTTTCGAATAGCCTTTCTCACTTCATCTGGCGTGGGTGGATTCACGGCTTCTCCATCGTCATTCAATTTGTGACTCTACTCTACTTTGTCCGTTCAATAGCAAATCGAAGTGCTTCTTCCACTTGGCAGCCACCCGGAGTGGTCCACTCATATGATCTGTCTACAGATTCCTGCCCCGGTGATTACCATGACCATGGCGTCGAGGTGTTTTCTTTCCTCACGTTGTTGATCGTTTTGTAAAACTACCGCGTGGCAATGCTTCTCTCTGCCTCAGCGAGAACCTTTTCATACATCGAAGCGGGTTGTTTCTCGGCTGTCCTCAGATCACCGTATTGTGCAGTCACTGTCGTTGTACTGTCTGCCTCCATCTTTATCTTTGGACTCGATCCTCAAGTTTTTTGGGCATATTTCTCAACAACATCCTCAACCGAGAGTTACTGAATGATGACGGTCGGTGTCGGCGTCAGTTCTTAAAAAGCCCTGACTTCGATGACATCGGAGAAATATCAGCCGTCTATCAAAACAGTCGATTTGCGAGAGGGTGTCTCCAGTTGAGAAGATCTGAAGAAAGAAAACCGTGACCGAGCTAATATCTGGAACTAAATCTTTGTAGCACAAGATCAGCTTTTAAAAATTGTAAAAACTTTTCGATTGTGTGTGGTAAAAAATCCGGACTAGGCTTTGTAATATGTAACTATTAACAGAATCAAAATAGGATGGGCTGAGTGGAAATGAATCAACGAATTGATCGAACGTAAATAATATACTTTCGTTGTGCTTCCCATCGATCCGCATAAATTTGTTGCTAAAAAAGTTTTCGTCGTTGCGCAACGAAAGCACAGATTGCTATCATGCAGGTTACACATGCAACCGCTAACAATTTAGTAACAAATTAGATATACCTACCAACACATTCGCCTCAAACATTGAACCCAAGCGCACAAAGCAAAATGAGTCCACGCTGATGATGATGGGTAGAGCGAAAGAGACAAGTAGTACCACGACACTATGTTAACCGTGTTTGCAAATGGAGCTCGAATTTTTTTACAACATCCAGTCAAGCAGACAATCGGAAAAATCTTCCAGTTTTTTGAAATTTGAGCCAGTTTAAATCAGTTTTTTGGGTAAATATTATTTAGTTTTTTTTCTCACAAATTATAACTTGGTTTATAGAATGTTCAAGCAAGCGGTGGGATGATACCAAGTGCCCCAGAATAAGATTTTAATCCACCGTAACATGAACTCTTTTTATACCATTTGTGAGTAAAACTGTTCGGGAATGCACATTTTGTTGCGATTTCAAATGAATTTTACTCAAACATAAAGGTAGCAGTACGTTGTGTCAAATATTTTGATGCACATTTGATTAATTCTCAGTTAGTTGCTATAGTGGTATCGTAAGAATGGTTTAAGAGTATCCTCAAGTTTAGCAAATGGTCCAAAATTTAGGATTTTGTGGGTGTGTAGATTGAAACTTTCAAAACAGTAAAATTCGACTGTAACTATTACAGTTACAATCAAATTCGAATGTTTTAATATTTTTTTTAAATTTGAACAGCAATATCAAAAAACCGACTCAAATTTTCAGTATAAGGTATGGAAGATACGTGTTTACTAAAAAATTACGTTCATTGAATCGTTGACTTAAACATTACAAGGGTAAAGTAGGTTTTTTTCGAGCATGCAGTTTTTTTTCAAGAAAGGTTCCAGTTTTTTTGAAAAAAAAAGTTGACAACGCTGCCTTCACAGCCAGTGTAACGGACTTCTAACTCAGCTACACTGGCTGTGAAAACCTGCAGCGCAATGAGCTGCTCCGCCTGCTGTTCAACAGGTAACTGAGCTTGTCCGGCCAAAATCCGTTCTTTAAATAGTCGATGATGACGTCATTCATAGTAGCGTAGCGCGCTAGGTACACAAATCTGTCATGCTGGACTTGGGAAGCGCTATTTTCTGTGCGTAAATGCGCGATATTTTGACTAGGGTGCACATTATTTAAATTTTTAATGCCATCATATCAAAAAACTTTGGGTTTATCTGTTGAAACCTTTTCTAAGAAGTATTTCGGGGCGATATGCGCAAAAAAGTTGAAAATTTATCGTGAGATGGCTGAATTACATGCGTTTAAAATAGGACTACTTTTCGTTACATACCATTTTTGTAGAATTTGAAAAGTGCACCCCTATATCGAAAACAAAGACGTAGTCCTACGTCAAAATTCCTAATTTTTTGAGGTTTTAGTCAAGAAAAAACCATCGCGCAACTCAATCAACATTCATTGTCATTTGGAACCTATCGTCAGTGTGGCCACTTTTCTGTGAGGTAAGATCCGTAGATTTTGAGTTTAACCCACGAGAATCCAAAGTTTTTCGAGGAATTATGACATTTGGATTTACAATTTTTTTTCATCCTAATTGCTGTAGCGTTTCGATAACTTGGAATTAGTTTCACCTTCTCGTGTTAGTAAAGAGCTGAATTTGAACTTTGGGGTGTTTTTTCAGGAACTTTACCTAATACTTCTTTTGTTTTCATTGTATTTACCAAGTTATGAAACAGCATAACTATGCATATATGGCTAAAATCTTCTCAGTTACTATCTATCTTCCAAATATAAAAGTCAATGTTTGTATGTATATGAATTATGGATTCCCAAACGGCTGAACCGATAGCCGTAAAAATTTATACAGAGTAGGTATTTGTTACGGAGCGTGTTTGTGTGCTATTGGTTGGGAATTATCTGCCCGCCAGATGGCGCTTCAGAACAAATTGTGTTTTCCTCATATTTCGTTGAAAGTCGCAGCAACGCGAGATGGGTATTAGCTAGTTCTTTATATTATAGAGAATACTTTAAAAAAATCACATCTTAAATATATTAGCACATTGTACTTTACATATAAAAGAACTAACACAGACTATGTTCATACTTGACCGGCGAGATTTTTATCGGTGCGCTAAAGAGAGAGCATTTTTAACTCACACTGAATGCGAAAAAAACAGAAACTCGATTGCTGGTATACGCGAGAAACGGAAAATATGAACGTTTCACCTTTTAGAATTAAAAAAAAACTTTAAAAATATTCCACATTATCATATTTACGATCCTTAAAAATAATATATGAACCACCTGTATGGCATATTCCGGCTAGCCACCATATCAAGAATATTACATTGCGTGGTTTAGCTCGAACTGTTAAGGAATCTTCTTGGTAACCCTTGCCAAACAGGCATAGTTCACTATCAGTGATCGCAATATGAAAGAGATTTGCATAGTATGTAGGGGAACATGGGAAGACTTGACAAAACACGAGATTTAACAATTATCAATAACGTGTTCTATTTGGTTCCAATTTTTTTTTTAAATATGTTTATAATTGTTTCGATCCCATCAGGTAATTTTAAAAGTTTGGAGTGAAAAATCCTTCCCTCATAAAAAAATATTCCGTGATTCATTAATTTGCGTTAAATGATGTAATTTTCTATCAAACTTTGAATGGACATATTTCCTACAGTATTTTTTTTATGGAACCCATATATAAATCCATATGGGTCTCTTATGCTTTAATGGGCGGTGTAGTTCTATGACAGAAACCGTAATTTGTCCTTTGTATTAGTGTTCATGAGTTGGCAAGATGTTTATCAATGCCAAATATAAATTGTAAAGAAAAGGCTAAACAATATCCTTGTGGAAAACCCATGTAATCACTTCAAGAAGTTTTCGTATCGCTATGAGAAAAGGTAGTGTGAGGATCTGACAAATACCTGTTTTATTCTACCTAGTGGTGCAATTGTGCCTTTCTCATTTGTTCAAACTGATTCCATGGCTGGTTATGTTCAATACAATAGTGGAAATGTATATTACATATTCAGTACGATTTGCACAAACATACAATGGATCGACAGCCACGAGCTTGAGATACTATGTGTCGGCACTGAAACATTGCTTGAAACCAGCGGCGGATCAAGAAGGAAGATTTGGCGGCTAAGCCTATACAAGTCAAAAAAAATTGGCATATGACACTCGGTCCTCCGGGCCGTGATTAGGTTGGCGGTTTTTAGAGTGATTGCATAACCTTTCTATATGAGAAAGGCAAAACTTATACGAATAGCTATTTAGAATTAACGGTGAAGTTTATCAGAGATAACAATTGCTACAGAATCGTAAGCTCTCTTATTGTTCACGACCACAGAAACCATTTGTTCTTCAGAGCGTATGCTAGTTGAATTTTTGTTGAAAGCAGCGCAATACAATTATTCGTACCCTTTTCATTGCGAAAGGCAACTGAGTTTTTATAACAACCCGTTTACCTTCACCAAATTGTCTAGGCAAAGTAGAATCAATCGACCGATATGAATTGTGGTCGAAAGCTGGTGCGCCCAATTTTCTGCATGTAAACAGAGTACTGGCATACCTTTCTTGCAAAGTTTATCGCGTCGAATTTCCTCGTTTGTTTGTAAAAATCAGCTCGAAAAAAAATTCAATTATCGTTTCATTGGCATGAAGATTTCTGCCTATGCTTTCGTTACAATTTTGAACGACAAAGATTCGTCCACACCTATTCCTCGAGTAAAGGATCTGCACCTCATTCCGGTTCACAGCTATACATAACTTTATTTATTTTCTTTGCCGGTAAATTAGCTACATGCCCAGTCAACTGTAGTCTGCCAACCAGCCGATAATCTATTTCCTTCAACGACCACGCCTGATATCTGTGCAATAAACAGGGAGTAGCATGGAGAATATGGAGAAAGTTTTGTGCGTGTCCGTTAGGCTACGGAACTTCAGTTGAATAAGCAAATCATAGAAGATACCATTTACCGTAAACCGCTGTTTATTTCCCGGACTTCTTCGTTATCACATGTTCCTCATCTTTTAAGATATATGAACTCGTCGACAACCTCTTACTGCGTCTATTTCTATTATGGAACCAACACCGTGCTGACGACCTGGTTCTATATCAACTAACTTTTTTTTTATTTTGCTAGAGTATGAACTCAGTCGAATATTGGCAACATCTCTTTAAAATGCCTAAAAGGCTCTTCCACTGCTCTACGATCGACTTCAATGGTGTCTTGGAAGCCAAGAAGCATGTGAGATCTTTTAATGGTAGTGCCGTTGCTTTGCACAGCAGATCTTGGAATCGCACTTTCAAGCACTCTTGAACAACAATTTAGGAAGTGCACACTCTGCTTCAATGCACATGTTTCTTTACCTGCTCTGAAGTTTGCATTTGACCCGATCGTTTCAGTTTGCTGAGAAGCCTCGTTCAAGTATTATCTGGCTTCACAGTTTGTTTTGTTTAACTGAATCGTGCGTTGCCTTGAAATGCACAAACAGATGTTGAGTTCGCAAATTGTATCCCAAAATCATGGATTGGTCTTCTAAGGAATAACTATTGAAATCGAGAGCTATTATTTCGTTGTATTAGTTCGTATTCGTGTAAAAAGTGTAATATTGAAAACCGAACACTGCTGAATTTTCAGTTGTTTACATTTATTGGTACTAAACGTTGCAGAATATCAAATACCTGATTTAGGAAAGAAAATCGGACTCTAATCAGTACAGATAACTCAATATAGATATTCCGACAATTTATTCGAACATGTTTGAAATTTTCGAAGCTGGATTCAGTAAAGCACTTCAAAATATACCTCCTTGAGATTTTCCAAATTGCCCAAATTTTAACTAGATTTTGTGGTTCAACACACTATCCTAGGGGAACTGTGGGCAAGACGGACAGGTGGGGTAAGACGGACGCATGGTTATTTTAGGGATATTACATTAAAACTTCAATTGCATTGTATGTGGACCCTTTCATTATGGGTAACCTTGAATTATGAAATACTTAGTAGGCCTTGAATACTGCTAAACATGTACAATTTAGGCAAATATTGATAATCAGTAGTGCAGTTTCGTGCGGATGCAATTTTCAAGTTTCCGATTTTAAGGTTTAGCGATGAAAAAATCAATTCTTTCGCGGATTTTTTCCTTTATTTCGATAAAGTAACTCTTAAGTGACACCTTCGTGGAAAATAACATGTAAGTTTATTTATGCGTGAATATATACAAACGTTTAAAAAATATGTGTACTGGTGGGGCAAGATGGACAGTCTTGATTAATTCTATTGATTCATCCTTTTATGAATGTCTCGCCCGTAGAAACAAAATTAAAGTAGTCAAACGTGAATTAGCTCACATGCAGTAGACTGCAGGATGTACGTTAATGTGACCGAGGCTCAATACGGAATTGCTAGAACCTGGTAGACGATTTTGTGCAGGTCCCATACTCTGGCTGTGTGTAATCGAGGAACTAATGTTACCAATTAAGCGTTTAATATATAACTTTCCAGCTTTGTATAAGTGATTGTGACTGATCGTTGGAACTGATTGTCTAGCTCTCTTTATGACAACGGCAAAAACGATATTAGAAAATACATCATTTGCTTCAACTCTAAATCGAGCCCGAAATTGAACAAATATATTAAGAAGAACCACAATCTATTTTAAACATCCGCCAGAAGCAGTAAATTTTAATATTTTGCATTGTGATCATCCTTTCTGCAACATGTCCGTCTTACCCCCACTATATGTCCGTTTCACCCGCAGTCTGGAAAAAGTGCAGATATTTCTTCGTTTTCCAGTTCTTTAAAAAATGCTACTTATTGGTTTTTGTAATATAATTCCTCTGGGCACTCCAAAGCCAACATATGTAACTACAACATAGAGTATTACATGTTGACAAAAACATGCTCTTACTATGTTATATTTCAGTATGTGCTTAATATGTCCGTCTTACCCCCAGTTCCCCTAATTAATTTTCGGATGGGAATAATTTGTTAAGTTCATCAATGATGTGTCACACTAACGCTAGTAATTCAATGAGGTTCAGTTATAGCGTACGATTATATGTAATAAATTTTTTAGCAATGAAGAAATTATTCACGTTTTCAACCAAAAGATAAAAGTGACTCAAAACGCTTTGCACAATTTTTACGAACTTAATTATAAATGTCAAGCTTTGGAGAAATATAATTCGGATTGCTTGCCTTTTCCTGCTCAAATACATCGACTGATTCCGATTCGATTCACGGTGTTCCTAAAACCTTTATTAACAAAAAATGACCATAAATTTCGCATACAGCATTCGAAAGATACAGTACCCAAGCATCTTCTTAGTGAATTTCAAACCATTGATACATGGCCTTTTGAAGTAAACATTCCAACTTTTATCTATTTTTTTAATTTACACATTATGTTTAACGTTTGGTAGACAACCCCATTTTCATATTTTTTTAGTGCACCTTATAAATAACACCTTTTGTGCATTATATTTATGTAATTAAATGGTAAGGTTTTCCTTTAAAAGCCGCGACACGTATAAACGATCTAAATAGTCAATGGACAAACATGGATTCACGCTTGAAGTCTGGTAGAAAACCCATCTATGACCGCATACCACATCCAAACCGTTATAACTTTTGATTCCGTCAATGAAATATTTTCAAACTTTCAGGGGATATACTTCATTACTATATCTTTCGAATGCCATGTACTAAATAAGTAGACAAATATTTTTTTGTTTATAGAGATAGGACCAAACCCGTGGGAGTTTGCTGGTAGCCTTATGAAACGTGTCATAAAACTTCAAATCGCAATATCTCTCGAATCTCTCGATGGGTCATTTTGAAATTCACTGAGAAGATGCTTGGATATTGCATCTTTCGAATGCCGTATGCCAAATTTATGGTCATTTTTTGTTGATAACGGTTTAAGGAACACCGTGGATTGGTTTAGGAA
Source organism: Topomyia yanbarensis (assembly GCF_030247195.1). Lineage (NCBI taxonomy): Eukaryota > Metazoa > Arthropoda > Insecta > Diptera > Culicidae > Topomyia > Topomyia yanbarensis. Next base: position 83,301,788 of record NC_080671.1, read on the forward strand.
TACAATCGAGCAAAGCATGCATGATAGTCTATTTGATGTCACAGTTCAGAAATACCATGAAAAATGAACAAATCTGGAGAAAATTTAGAATAGAAATAGAAATTCCCTGTGATATCTTTCTCTTCTGTTCATTACTCGTTCGTTTCAATATTTACTACTCAACTCTTTGCATAATATTATAGCAAAAACCATCGGCTTTCGATACGTACTGGAAAATTACGGCAAAGTGTTAGTGATGTCGTAATAATCGAAGGAGAATGTAAACAAAGAGAGGCTCTCAATGTTACTAACGTTCTAATCCAAATTTTCTCCAGAAATCAGATGTGCTAGGAAGTGCAACAATTATTGGGCGTACATAGATAATCGAATGCGTATTGTTTTTACTAAAGTTCCGTAGAATTCTGAAGAGGTAAAAATCCGTGGATTTCACTAGTTAATCCTTAGATCCGTAGAAAGGACAGGCGGATTTTCCCGTAGATTAACGATAAAATCCGCCCAACGTATAACCAATCCAGTTGTCACGTCAAAAACATGAGTCATAATCAGCACGAAACCACATCTCAAGAGAGCAGTGCAATACCTCCAATATCAACAATCTCCAAATTACCCTATCTAGCTTACTTTGTAACGTTCCAATCATACTTTGTAGCATTAGAATTTCTGATAGAACAATGAAAATGACTATTTGTAACTAGCAATTAGGCAACGCGAATAGCGTAAACTACACACCAAAAAATAATGAAATTTAAACGACATGTAAATAGATACGAATGTAAACATACAAAGCTTGAATCAAAAATTGGATTGAAAGTTAAGTTGAATTCAATGTACTCAATGGGAGCAGCTAAAAGCATATGATTCTACACTTTCGTTCGTGTAATATTACATGTCATTTATTTTACAGCAATATTAGATTAAAATTACATTAAAAGGCATTGGTATACCGTTTAATGAAACTGTAATTTTCAATCAACGTGTAAAATTATAATAAAATTCCATGAAGAAAGCACGACAAGTTATGTACATTTGTGGTGGAGCTTAATTTTACATTTAGATTCATGCTCCAAATATGTACATGAAAATAAATTGAAAATTACATAATATTTTTATCTGTGTAGAAACCATAAACACAACTGATAAACTTCCGCCGCATCACTTGGATACGGTCTGGACCACTTCCATTGAATAAAATCGAAAAATGCTTACAATGTGGAAGCGGCCGAGCGGAGCATGAATGTAAACTAACGTAATTGTCCTACTTGATGGGCGAACCGTTAATCGGTAAGATATTTATCAAATAATGAGGCCTTCTCCAAAAATACAAATCTGCCAAGCATTTCAAACTTCTCGATAGAATTCACACTCACACATATGTAGAATTTAAGTTTTCCAAAACCGTTTTGAAATCAAACAAATTGGAAGGTACCCATGGCTTTTTCGATGTGATTTATTAAAAAAGAAACGACCTGAAAAACCTGAAATACGCACGGTTAAACATTTTCGCAACTTGATAGGTTTTGCGGTTTGCGATTTCACAAAATAGTTCTAAAAGTAATATTATAATGTAAAAATGTACAGCAACCCAATATTGTATGAAAGTTACAAAATGATAGGGTTTGATAGGAGTGATTTAGAAAATACGTAGAGTTTTTATTTAACATTCTTCAAATAACTTATCGTGCAAAACGATAATCTATATATTTATATTTTGTTTTCTCCAAAAAATTAAAAAAGCGTGGAAATACAGTCATTTAATTTATTTAGCAAATAACTAGGACTTTCATCGAAACGCTACAAAAGTTTGTATAAATATAATCGTTGCAGGCTACAGTTTTTAATAGAACAAAATTTTAAGTTTCATGAAAAAAATGAAAAAATGCGTTGAAGTCAAGAAATATCATTTATTTAGCCAAAAATCTTTTATGCACCAAACGATTGTAGGTGAAACCCGTTTATATTTCTGAAGGAGTGAAATTTTATACTACCTCGAAAAGTTTACCAAAATCATAACAAATCATCAGTTTTTTTCAGCAGAAAACTTCAAAGCAATTACTTACAATTTTTCACACACCAAATGATTGCACGTGATTCCAACTACGATATGCGGAAGAACTACATTTTATGCCATCTCCAATAATTTATCAAAACTACATAGAAGTACAGACAATTAATTTATTAACCGGATAACTTCGAAGTTACAAATGTTGTACACCAATAGATTGCAATTGATGTCGACTTAATTTTTTTTATTTTGATTATAAAAGTTTTAACCTTAGGGTCATTCGCCTCTTTCTTGGGTTAGAGAAATTTTTTTTTTGGAAAAATCTCTAACTCTATGTGCGGGATTGGGAACCCAGATGAGCTGCGTACAAGGCAATCGATTTACCAACTACGCTATACCCGTCCCCTCGACTTCAATTTGTTATGAGAACGGAAGTCCATGTTTCATAAAACAAAAATTAAAGAAATATACGTAGAAATACAGAAATTTCATTTATCTTTGAATTCAAAGTTATCTACTAAATATAGCGTTGAAAAAAAATCTTCTGTGGAATTATAAAATTTAATTGTTCCATAAATTGTAGCCAGCATAAATTGCAGTCAATCCACATATAAAAATATTTAGCTTATCACTAAGAATTCGTAGTTATTTGCTAAATAATTAAAATTTATGTACCTTGTATGTAATTTGCAGGTCAGCGCTTTGGATTCGATGTTATCTGGTAAATCAATTAATTTTTGTACTCCTACTTTAGATCTTTAAAGGAAATACAAATTTTCGTTCTTCTAAAAATTTTAGTCGGCTAAATCGACTAAAAATAAAAATGTGTAGGTCAATTACTAGTGGTTTGGTCGAAATCGGCTCAAAGTAGAAAAAAACAGAAATCTTGAGCTCATGTGCAAAATGTTTTTTGAGGCTGCAAATAAATGTAATTTTTATATGATCTATTTTATATCTTTTAATTTTGAGATATACATATTTGGAAATGGCATTCAAGCAGCTTTTCATACGACGAATTTCGGGCCAACTCGAACAAATGTTGGCAGCACCCTCTCAAATTTTTATGAAACTTTCTGTACATGAAGACTTTGTCACAAAAAGCCACTTTGCATACTTAGTTTTTTCCAAAAATAATCTAGACTGTCTCTTGAAAAGGGTCAAACTTTTTTCACCAATCTTCTTCAAATGGCTATAATCTAAAATTGACAAATCCTACCAAAAATGTTGTAGGAGTGATTTTCCCAAAATTAGTCAAATTTTTGAATAAAAATATAGAAAATTTTTTTCATCGGCTTCTACACTGAAAAAAAAATTGATTTAAAAAATTTAAAGTCGATTAACAAAAAAACCATCTTTGATTTAGATAAAATTTGGTTCCAAGATAGGTGATTATGTTCCCTACCTACCGTCAAAAATTCAAGCTAGGCACCTTTAAGGAAAAAAGGTTATTTGAAAAATACTTTTCCTTGTCCAAACTGATTTTTTTCAGTGTATTTGAATCGAAAACTAAACCAATGAAAGTCATAATGATCTCAGAATCCAATTTCCCAACTGCTAGTTTTCTGATACATGCAAAATTTAAATAATTAGCACGATAACGAAGTCGACCGATAATTCGACACACAGTGACCTGCACTGCGAGCCGTTACCAACAACCCCGCCATTAAGCTATGTAACAATGTTTGCAAATACGGCTTACAGCAAAAATCAATTCACATCGACCCGCGAGTCGGCCATGCTAGCGCGCACAGACCAGTGGTCGTTTATTTGAGCAGGCGCGGAGTATGAAAAAACTCCACACATAGAAAAGGCTCATAGACTCTCTCGGTCTCCTCGATGCATTACTATCGAGGCGTAATGCAAGAACCATCTTAAAACAATTGTCTGTCAGAGGTTCTTTAGCACTGAGATGCATGCAATGTGCTTGATGATGTTTGCAATACCGTTAAACCCCTCAACCTAGTGGGAATACAAGGTAGGTCTTTTTTAAAAGAAAAAAAATGAGAATAACACAAATTTGTCCTACTGGAGTTGTAGAGATAGTTTCTCGGAAGGGTTCCTCGTCAGAATCACACACTACAATTGCAGACGAGACAGGAAACGTTGCCCACTAAAACACTGATTAAGGCTAATTGCAGCTGGCCGTGATTCTGAATGTGATATTCATTGTACGGTTCAAAAAAATGGCGAACACGAAATTATTGCGACACATTCAACAGGGCATAACTTTTTTACCATTGGGTAAAAATCAACCAAATTTTACACACTTTCTTATTGATGTGTATTGTTTACATGCTGTCAAACTCGAAGTCGTGTTTTTCGATTCAACGAAAATGGAGGTGAACCAACGCGAGTCGAGAGAACAAATTCTTTCCAAACACCTGGAATTTCCTGACCTGTCGCACCTGCAGTTGGGAAAAATGTTGGTTTCAGGAGGTTTCAGGAGCGGTTGACGTTGGACGACGGCAAAGGAGCTGGAAGAAAACCGGCACCGGAAAACAAAAAGACGGAGGGAAAGGTGAAGCGGATGATTAAAGCAAATCCCAATGTCTCAAGCCGTGATTTGGCTAAAAAGATCGGCATGTCGCAGAACTACGTCCAGAATGCAAAGAAGAGAGCTGGACTACTTACATACAAGGTACAGAACTTCCCAAACCGCGATGAGTGGCAACAATCGACGGCTAAAACTCGGGCACGGAAGCTCTACGAGAAGATGCTGACAAAAAATGGCTGCTGTGTGATGGACGACAAAACGTATATAAAAGCTGATTTTAAGCAAATTCCGGGGTTGGAGTTTTTCACCGGCAAGAGCAGTTCTATGTGGACGACAAATTTAAGAAGAAGAAAATGTCGAAGTTCGCCTCCAAATATCTCATTTTGCAAGCCATCTGCTCTTGCGGACTGAGGAGTGAGCCTTTCGTGATAAAGGGCACAGTAAATGGCGAGATCTACAAGTCTGAGTGCCTCGAGAAGCACCTTTTGCCGTTCTTGCAGCAGCATGACAAAGCTCCGCTATTTTGGCCAGATTTGGCATCATGCCACTATTCTAAAAGTGTCTTGGATTGGTATGAGGCCAATTCTGTCCATTTTATTCCAAAGGACATGAATACGCCAAACTGTCCGGAGCTGCGCCCGGTGGAGCAGTACTGGGCAATGATGAAGCGGGAACTTCAGAAGAGCAAGAAGACAGTCAAATACGAGAAGGACATGTTAAGAAAATGGAAAAAAACTGAGAAACTGGTACCGGATGACACTGTAAAGACTTTGATGGAGGGTATCAAGCGAAAATGCGTTCAATTTTACACTCTTGATTTTAAACATTGTAAGGAAATTGGCATGACATTTTCGGTGTCGCAATAATATCATGTTCGCCCTTTATGTGCGGGCGTAGAGATTTTACGATCGCGTGTATCATCGCGAAAGGCTCGAGCATTTGTACGATAAAGTGTTTAACCGCGTGTGCGTTTGAATGTTGCGTGTGCTAACGTGTATGTAACTTCGCGTGTATAAATTTGATTTTATAACCGTGTGCCTTTCGCATATTCGCGTGTGTTCTTGTATGATCGCGCGCGAACCGTAAATCTGATACTTAATTTTCGATGTACGGTTTAGATGCTAGAAGAAAGTAAGATCTTCCATATCACTGAAGTTCCCGGTCATGTCACCATGTGTTGTCCAGTGGATATGAGAGCCTTGAAACATGCGTGCGATTAATTTATGAGACTCGCATTGGTTTCAAATTTTCATTATACTGTCATTCTTAATATTTAAACTAACCTTTAAACTTACGCATCAAACCATGTCAAATAAATGAATCTTAAGTAAAATAACTTGTTATTGGCGATTAGAGGTTAAGTACCCATTTAGAGGAAGCTGCCAACGCAAACTACATCGCACTTCATATGGCCTAACCAAATGTACCATCTAATCTAAACACATCGTTACTTTGGATTTCTCGGAACAGGTAGCCCGCGATGCATGCTCTCCAGTGACCCCCGGTTGGAATTTTATTTAAAATTACCTCTCTTCACCCCAGGCTGACTGCTGACTACTTGAATGAAACATTTTTATTGCTTTCAAACGATCAAAGTACTTCAACACACAACCTCACAAAAAAAACTCCGAACGGGAGGCGAGAAAGAAGCGCTGACGCCAGTCAGCTAGTGGACCACCTCAAAGCCACCAGGGATCTTTCCTATTTTCAGCAATTTGAACACTACATAGTACAGAAGCCACCTTCTATCCAACGGTGAAGTGACGAGGTAGCGCGTGTCGCCGATTTGTTTCACTGCACTGCATGGCACTAACGTAAATCGGCCGTAAACAAGTTGACCCGGCCGCTGCTGGTTCCACGGGGTGACACGGCGTAACGATGACGATTAATCATAAACTAGATAATTAATTAATTAGCTTGCTAATTGATGAAATAACACCTCCGGATTTCGTCGGCGGCGGTGCTGGTCGTGCTAATACCCAGTTCTGTAGAAGCAAAACTCAAACTTGTGCGGAGTCATTTCGGGGAATAACCATCATCAGCTACCGGTAACGAGTCGTTTGTGGGTCGCTGCGAAGGGGTTCATCAGTTGAAACACATAGGTCTCTGACGGCGTGATTCAAGATAGCTGCGCAGGTTAATGGGTGTGTTGGGAGACCTCGACAATCACACCGATTAAATGGCGCTGTTGGTCGTAAAAATAGCGTGAAATTGCCGGTGTTATTTCGGCTAATCGCCGCACGATAATTACCCACGGATAGGTTTTATTGCCACTGGACGATGAGCTCAAGGAGGAAGGGTAGGTTACGCGGCTTTGATGGTTTTGGGTCAATTTTAGTAGAATCTAACTAAACAGCGAATTTATTTCAATACATAAATAATAAACGTCGGTTGTCACGGTAGAGATGGACATGTCTGTTTGTACCAGGACACATGCTAGTGAACTCGGGTGAATCGTAGTTATGCTGCCTAAGTTCGACCCTCATTAGCAGAGAACAAAAATTAAGCCCGTCAAGAATTACGCCTAGATCCTTAACAGAAGTATCTCTCCGAAGATTATTGCCATAAAGTTCATAATTGAAATTAATTGATGAATGCTTACGAGTGAAGGATATTACGGAGCACTTAGATGCATTGAAGACCGTGTGATTGTTGCTGCACCAATTGGCGAAGATTTCTAGATCGCATTGAAGAAGTCTTGCATCATAAAGACATTTTACGATGGTGAAAGGCTTGAAGTCATCGGCATACATTTTAGTGAAAGGTGGACATCGTTCATGTATAACAGGAAGATTATGGGTCCCAGGTGGGTGCTCTGTGGAACTCCGGAGGTAGCAGTAAATGGTAGGGAAACAGTATCTCCAATTTTAGCACTCATTCGACGGCCTAATAGGTAAGAACGTGACCAACTAAGAAAAGGTCCGATAAAGCCCAGCTGTTCGAGTTTGGCAAAAGCTATACGGTTGTTGGAGTGCATGAGTTATGGAGGATGTGTACGAAACTAAGTTTGTACTGATAGATCGCTCCATGTTGTTCTTCAGCTATTATGTTACGGCAGTTGTGACTGACAAACTCCAAGAGGATTGACTCGAATAGTTTGGATGTAGCACTCAAGGCTGAAATTTCCCGATAATTGCGCACGTCGCATTTACATCCTTTTTTAAAAACCGGGAAAACAAAGGATCGCTTCTAACAGTCAAGAAAAATTCCTGATCGCAAAGAGTCGTTGAAAAGGCACGATAAAGGTGTAGCGAGACTAGCAGAACATTGTTTTAGAACAATCGTTGCATGATTTTTTAACTTTCAATATGCAGTAATAACTGCATCACGATGTTTACCGATGGGGAGCCCACATGGAACTCCAAGAACAGCAGTAGAGATTTGTGAAGAGTTTAGTTTATCGTATGTAAAAACACTGCTGAATTGCTTACAAAATAAATCGCAAATATCTTTGGTGGATGAAATCTCTTTTGAATCACGGATCATGACCGATGGTAAACCTGACTTCTTCCTTTGATTATTTATATAATCCCAAAAGGCCTTTGGATTTGACTTTAGGTGATTTTGAGGTCGTTGTTCGTAGATGCAAGAGAGACGCTTGTTTAAACGTTTATATCGATGAGCTATGGAGGACGTATGAGCTTTAGATTACAGGAGATTTGCCAACTATTCTCTGAAAAGTTCGCGAGTAATTTCTCCAACGAGAAACTGACACCGACCCAGGTTTCACGCGCTGCTCTCAATGTACCTCAATCATACCAGTCTTTAAACTCTATCAACATCGACAATAATATGGTACAACTGGCGATTGGCAAAATGAAGGCTTTAACCTCGGCAGGCCCAGATGGTATACCAACTATTATTCTAAAAAACTGCTCTGCCGGTCTAATTGAATCTCTTTGTCATCTGTTTCAATTGTCGCTAACAACCGGAGTATTTCCCGAACTCTGAAAATTCTGGAAAAAGGTAGTTGACAACTATCGTGGTATAACAACGCTAAGCGCAGTTCCTAAGCTGTTTGAAATGGCTGTGTTGGAACCCATCTCCAGCCACTGCAAACAGTATATCTATGAGACTCAGCATGGATTTATGCCGAAACGTTCAACATCTACGAATCTTCTGTCGTTCACAACATATGTGACAGATGTCATGTCGGATGGCCTTCAAACTGACGTTATCTACACGGACCTTTCAGCTGCTTTTGACAAGATTAATCACGCTATTGCAGTGGCTAAGTTGGATAGACTTGGCTTTGGTACTAATATTCTCCGTTGGATGCAATCGTATCTCAGTGATTGTCGTCTAGCAGTCAAGATAGGTGATTTTTTTTTAGGTTAAGAAATTAACTAAAGTGGAATCTCAGTGGAAATAGATTTCCTGTTAAGGGATCCACATTATAAATTAAATTAAAGTTAAATACTGCTGACGGCTGTTTACTTTAAATTACAAAATAATATCATTAATAAAATATTTCGTTAAACCTTTGTTTAAAGATTGTGTATCCGAAGAGTTCTTCGCTCTCGCATCTGGTATTCCGCAAGGAACCCATCTCCGTCCATTGATTTTTCTTCTGTATTTCAATGACGTCAACTTTTGTTTAGAAGGACCACGGTTGTCTTTCGCCGACGACCTCAAGTACCATAGAATCCGGAATACTGATGATGCAACTTTCCTTCAACGCCAACTGGTAACCTTTGCGGAATGTTGCGAGATCAACCGAATGACCCTAAACCCCAAGAAATGTACGGTCATTACGTTCTCGAGGAAAAAACGCCAATTCGATTCGAATGCTGTCTAGCTGAATCCACGATTGACAGAGCGAATTGTGTCAAAGATCTCGGGGTTTTTTCTCGATGAACAACTAACGTTTAAATAGCATATCAGCTATATTGTCGCAAAGGCATCACTCTGTTTGGGGTTCATAATGAGAATATCTATGCACTTTTCAGATATTTACTGCTTGAAATCTCTCTACTGCTCACTCGTTCGATCAACACTGGAATATTGTTCAGTTGTGTGGAACCCTCATTATCTCAACGGTGTCCATCGAATTGAGACAGTACAGCGCAGATTTGTTCGCTTTGCCCTTCGTCGATTGCATTGAAGCAACCCTCACCAACTGCCAAGTTACGAAAGCCGGGGTTTGCTTATAGGATTCCATACATTGCAAGTTGTAGCATGTTCACCTTTTTCGTGATTTTTGTCATTATTCGTTCACTACGCTCACTATGCCAAAACGCATCACATCAAGAAATATTCAGACGCTTGTGTACAAATATTCCCTTGCATGCAATTTTAGCCTATTTCGGATGAACTTTCAAAATATTCCGTCTCACCGAAACCCAAATGCACATTAGAATGAAATGGATAGATACGAATGTGTTAAGAGGAAAGAGTATTCTTAAAATTCAAGCGAGAGAAATGGTTGTCGATAGAGTAGTATTTGTAAAAATACGTACTTCCGACTACGAATACTCGAATCACTTGACGCCTATCTGAGGATCTACAGAACTGCAACTCGTCCATTTCGATCCTGATCGTGGAAGAGGCAGCAGTGTGAAGTTCTTTTTTAGTATCGCGGTGTGTTTTATAAGGTAGTTTGTTAAAAATGTGAGAAGTTTTTAGGATTGAATTTATTTAAAAAAGTTCCTTTCCGATAGGCATAGCTAGTGCGGTCAGTGAATTGTGCGGTCAACAAATTTGAATTCGCTACATTTCGTGCGAACTTGTGTGTGAAAAGAAGGTAAGATTAAATAATTGAGTTGTGTGATAAAAAGCTTCAAAGCGTCGAATAGCCGATCGACGGCTTCTTCTCTTTTATTGAAAGTTTGGAGATTTTTCGCCATCCGTGTTCTAGCGACGCATACGCTCGGCACGCCGCCCGTCTCGTTTACCACCCTGCTGACCCCACGTTCCGGCTTCGAAAGTTCCCGACGCTTTTGGCAAAAGGTCGGAAGGAAGCTGCAAAATCATCAACGCGCTTCGTTAGAGCGACGGCCATCTTCACCATTGAAAAGTCGGCCGAATTCAACGCCAGGTAGGCAAAGGCCTAAATAGCGTCATCATTGCGACGCCATTGTAGACGCCGTTCGTCGCCATCGCTGAATTGGTTTGCGATAGGAAGTCGGTGCCGAAGCCGCAATACCAGTCGGCACCCAGCTGAGATGCAGCTCTGCTAGATCGACGCTGTTCCTGAAATAACGCATGTAAGTTAAAAATAGATCATTGATCCGTGCACGTAGATCCATACACACACAACACTCAAACCTTCGAAAGCTTTCTTTGCCGCTCGAAAGCTAAAGCCGAGCGCGCATTTGTACTGCTCAGCGCAGCTTTATCCGCTAGCAGGAAATTTTGACCGCACATAGGTAGACAGGAAAGGGGAAAGCTAGAAAGGGAAGGAACACGAAAAATGTAAAGCTAAATGAATATATAAAACCTAGGTTAAGAATAAAATGCCGTATTTTAATCCGTCCAATAAAATGTTTTTCTGTTAGTTTGTGTTACCTGAAATGTTTGCATTTTTTATGTTAATTAGCTTTCCCGTGTAGTGAATTTGGTTCGAGAAGATTTCTCACGTTTCGCGTCGTTTCCGTAGATTTGAATTTTCTTTGTGTTTGTTTTACTCCGATGGGCTATCGGGAATTAGTCCCCACTACTACTTACGAAGCGAGAGGGAAAGAGTGTTCGACTGAGTTCTGCCTGTGATGATAACTGATCGTTTTTTTAGTGCATGAGCTTTCGAGTTGGTATAACGATCATTTCTCTTGCGTCTTTGCTAAACATAGTAGTGGCTCCATCTATACGCGAAACGGAGTGCATCTTTTCACATTTTGTGTTTACCTACCGTTCCTTTGCGCCATTTCGGGATCAATTTCTATAACCTGCCCTGAGGTTAGGTTTCATGCTGGGCAATTCTAACCTGACGAGTGGTCCTCTTCGGGGGTGGCGCTAAAGCTACTCGTTTAAAACGTCCTGAGGAGCGTTTTGGTAGACGGAAACCGTAAACGGCCATTTGGCCCGCTACAAAGTGAGTCGGGGTCTATTCCGTACTATGACGTTTTCGGATATTTTGCAAGATCGAATTGACTGCCCCGAGCTTCTCAATGGGAGAAATATGAAAGTTCGCCCTTGCGCCCTTCGCAATAATTTATTCCTCCGATTACCTCTTCGCCGGACTAACTATGGAGTTAACGGTGCCATTATTGGTTTGCAGCGGACCTTCAACAGAGTGTCATCCGAGTTTGATCTTCACATTCCACGTAGCAGATTACAATTTGACTTTTAAAATAGATTAAGAAATTATCATTAGGACCACACTGTTTCTGTTGATATTAATTATAAATAAATAAATAAATAAATAAATAAATAAATAAATAAATAAATAAATAAATAAATAAATAAATAAATAAATAAATAAATAAATAAATAAATAAATAAATAAATAAATAAATAAACAAATAAATAAATAAATAAATATCTGTCGTTAGAAATAATGTAACGAATTTTCAATGCGCGTGCGAATTTTCGAGAATTTTTTCAAAGCAGATCTTGTGGCAAATTTTAAACGTTGCAGTGTCGTATTTGTCCAAAGAGGAGAGCAGGGAGTTTTTTTTAACTTTTTGGGTACGTACTGATCTATAGCGTATAGTAGAACGTTTTTTATGCAAATAACATCTTTTTGCGAGTTGGTACAATACCTAACTTGAAGTCAGTTTGTAGCGTTTCGGGTTCATCTCATCAGTAACTAGCATAATCTTGCTGTCAGTTGACTGATCAATCTAAACTAGCACTAAAATTGGCACTAGTTAGACGCTAAGTCTCTACCATCGGTCCTAGCAGCCTAGCCTCATGCCTTCAGTTGGACCAATTAAAAAATGACGCTCATATGCACTAGACAACACGTTACATGGCGACATGACCTGGAACTCTCCTAGTATCTGAACCGTACACTGAAAATTAAGCATCAGAGTCAGGGTCCGCGCGATCATATTCTCAAAAAATAAAGTTTGCTTCTTTAAATGGTTACCAAATAAAATAGGGTTAGAATTCAGAAATAATATCTATAATAATTGTTCGGGACAAACGCTCTCCAGATGCCGGTCACCCTATGGTTGATAATGAGATAAGACACGCACACTTGTAAACCGATGCAATAGTCCCCACCTAGGTGATATAGGCGATCACTCACGATCTAGTCAAATGATCAGACATAAAACGAAACTGTTGTCTTCAACGTTACAATATTTTTTCTTGCGAATTAAAATTGGTACGGTTATCGATAAAATTGGTGAACAGAGGACAGACAGATTAAAATTAAGGACTAAAAATGTAAGTCATTAAAAAATTACAAAAGAATTGAAATTGAATTGTAATCCTAATTAAAATTAATAAAATTACAGCTAAAAGCAAACTCTAACCTAAAACCTGAGTTTCGCTCTACGGATCCGATGGAATCCTCTCGCCTTTACCAACAAACTTTTAGATTTTTATCGTTGAACATCGGTCGGATTTCCAAATCGTTGGCTATCTGCTAGGACAATACCACGAAAGAAAAAAAATACAACCAACGCGATGGCGAACCGATGCCCATGAGGTCTTCCCGATGCAGGCAAAATGGTGGAATGTGAAAGATGTCTGATCTACCATCACTTCGCTTGTGCTAACGTCAACGATAGCATTGCTGCGGATGATCGTCATTTCATCTGTAAGACCTGCGCGACCGTTCCATTAATCACGTACGGTAGCAAATCCGGAAGGTCATCTTCATCTAGCACACGAGCTGCTAGGACTGCGCTCGAGCTACAGCTCCTCGACGAGAAATGCAATCTCGTCAACTGGCGGATGAAGAGGAATGAGAAAAGGCTTTACGAGATAAAGCACTTCGATTGGAGCAGGAATATCTCGTGAAAAATATGAAGTGCTGTTCGCACAGCTTGATGAGCAAGAAGAAGCAGATAGTGTGAGAAGTTGACGATCAAGTCGTGGTGCACGGAGGATAATGGACTGGGTACAGAGCCAGTCAGTTTCGACAATAAGTGTTGGTACCGGAAATATGCAAACCCCCACCAACCTTCAGTCTCGAACTGGAACTATTCCAAAAAGATTTCCGTTAGTACCACCGATTTCCATCGATCGCGCTGACTCAGATCTGATCGTCGCGATGCCAGTACCTATGAAAGATAAAGTCGATGGCAGAACGACAGTAATAGGTCCTGTTTCCAAAGCGAGCTTCATATTATCCCCGCAACCAACAGAAATCGACCTGACCAACGAACTTAAGGAACTCCAGCGAAGGATGGGAGTTCTACAGCTACGCTTACGAGGGTCGTCACGACAGGCAGATGTCCAGAGTACTTAGATGCAGTTGACAAAGAGGCAACCGATTGAAGAGCAAGTCGGACAGACACAGCCAATCCAGCATCATCGTCAGCAACTTTCATCAGTGCAGTTCCAGGGCTTCGTGACAAATCCAGCCCTATACGAGAACAGACAGCGCTTTTTATCAAGTAAGCAAGCTTGCATAAATAATTCCAATCAACTGACACGTGAAAATCCAACGATCGAGCAGCAAGCTCTTATCAATGTTCCGGTAAGTCAGGTACTGGTGAGTACAACGACTGTGGCTCAAATGAATTATACGACCGCATCACCAATTCACACGACCGCTCAAGCCGCATAATAGATCTCATTAATTGATCACCTTACGCCATTGACAGTACCATACACACCCATCTCACAACCGCTTAATGTTTCAGCGGTATTTCAACCCTTAAATATAAGCACCTCTCGGACTCTGGTGAACTCTACTCGTCCCTCCGTACAAACTGTATCTAGTTATCTGTCACCAGTGGTTTCTCCAATCGTACATTCTTCCGCAGTACAGCGTCAGCTTTTCAACGGTCCAAATAGTCAGCAGCTTGCAGCAAGGCATGTCGTTCCCAAAGAGCTTCCATTTTTTCGGACGATTCTGTCGATTGGCCATTGTTCCTGAATAGCTATCAGAATTCAACCGAGATGTGTGGATTTTCCGATTGAGAAAATATGATGCGCCTTCAACGATGTCTGCGAGGAAGTGCTATGGAGGTAGTGAGAAGCTACTTGATGAACCCCTCATCAGTGCCAATAGTAATCAACACCTTGAAAACATTGTACGGACGACCAGAACTTATAATAAATTTACTGCTGTATACAATACGCGGTATGCCTATGCCACGACCAGAAAAACTTGAAACTCTGATTAGCTTCGGTCTAACGTGTCAAAATCTGTGTGCGCATCTAGAATCAGCAGGACAGTTAGCACATCTAGCCAATCCTTCGTTACTACAAGAGTTAATCGGAAAACTTCCACCCACTCTGAAGCTAGATTGGGTTATTCATAAACGTAGCTTTCCTATAGCTGATCTCATAACGTTCGGTAACTACATGGCTAATCTTGTGTCGGCTGCCAGCGGTTGATGGTTGATGGAGAAGATGTTTGTTAACACCCCCGCAATCGAGGGAGCCGAGAAAAAGGAAATGCAGTACAACGAAAGTAAACATGGTGAAAGAAGGGATTGAAGCCGTGCCTAATCTGTGAGAGGTCAGGGCATAAATCAAGGGAATGTGAGCTATTTCGAAAAATGAGTTTGGTTGATCGTTGGAAAGCGGCACAGCAGCGTCTATATGTCGGCGGTGTTTAATGGCCCATGGAAAATTCCCATGCAAGGCATCAGTTTGTGGATCTAATGGCTGTCAGGAGCGGCATAACTGGCTACTGCATCCAGGTAAACCAAATATATCATCGAAGTTGACCTTCGATATCTCAACAAAGAATACGACAGTTGCAATTCACCAACAACTTGAGCATGCAGAATAATTCCCTTCACTCTCTATGACGGTAGTAAATCCATCGACACCGACGCCTTTTTAGATGATGGCGCATCTACAACCCTAATTGACTCAAGGATAGCTGAAGATCTAGGAGTATCAGGTGATGTACATCCGCTTTGTCTGCAATGGACCAATGGTATCGAGAGAATCGAGAACAATTCTCGGCTGGTTAGGCTGAGCATCTCAGGGGCTACGATCCAAAAGCGGTACGAAATGAAGGGAGTACACACTGTGACGAATTTGAACCTACCAGTTCAAACGCTGGCTGTCGAAAGGTTTGCCGAAATATATGCACATATGCGAGGATTACCAGCCCGTAGTTATGTGCAAGCATCTCATGGAATCCTTATCGGTTTAGATAATTCGCATTTGAAGGCAGTGATGAAACTACGAGAAGGTGGTCAGGATGAACCGATTGCTGCTAAAACAAGGCTTGGTTGGACAATCTACGGGAAGGTATCAGAAGACGTAGCATCTAGAGCACATCGTCAGTTACACGTGTGTGCCCGAATGCCTGACGAAGAGCTCCATGATATGGTTAAGTGATTCTTTTCTGTAGAAAGCGCTGGTGTAGTAGTTGCTCCTATGTTGAAAGATGCAGGAGATAAACGTGCAAGGGAAAGTTTAGAACGGACGACAGTTCGAACCGCTTCAGGCCGCTTCCAAACAGGCTTTCTTTGGAAACATGATTACGTCGAGTTCAACAACAACAGACCCATGGCAGAACGTAGGCTTCAATGCTTAGAGCGTCGTTAGTTTGCAAATCTTGAGTTGTACGCGAAAGTGAAAGTACTTATCAGGCGGCTCAGATCCCAAGCGGGTTTGGTATTTACCACTCAGCGTAGTCGTCAATCCTCGAAAACCAGCGAAAGTGCGGTTAGTATGGGATGCTGCTGAGAAGGTTGGGAACCAATCCTTCAACTCAATGAGTGTTAGCAGGTCCCGATCTGCTTACTTCTCTCCCATCGGTGTTGTATGTGTATAGACAACGGCAGGTTGCTTCAAGTGCGGACATAAGTGGGATGTTCCACCAGGATCACCAGAGGATCGACAAGCACAGCGGTTTTTGTGGAGAGATGATCCGAAACATCCATCACAAGTCTTCGTGATGGATGTTGCGACATTCGGTTCCACCTGCTCCCCTTGTGCAGCCCAGTATGTTAAAAATAAAAACGCTGAGGAGTACGGCAAACAGTTTCCGCGAGCAGACAACGCTATCATTAAAAACCACTATGTTGACGACTATGTTGGACAGCGTGGACACCATCGACGAAGCTGTAGTGTTGGCAGAGCAGGTAAAGTTAGTCCATTCGGAGGCTGGATTCGATATACGAAATTGGCTGTCGAATTCTAGCGACGTTCTAGCACGGGTTGGGGACCACAAAGCGGAGCCAATCAAGAGCTTCAGGTCAGACAAAGCCCAGGATTATGAACGTGTATTGGGAATGGTCTGGATACCATAACACGACATCTTCGTATTCGACGGACTATTTAAGGAAGAGATCCAGTCATTGCTTGACGGAAATGTTGCTCCTACGAAACGTCAGGTCGTCATGAGCATTTTCGATCCAATCGGATTCTTGGCACCTTTCGTAATTCACGGAAAAATACTTGTCCAAAATATTTGGCGGTCAGGAATATCCTGGTATGATTGCATTCCTGACGAATTACTTGCTCACTGGCAGCGCTGGACCCTACTTCTGCAACAACTTAGGGAAATATCTACTTTTCGGTGCTATTTTCCCGGCTATGGTCCACGAAGCTATGATGACATCGAACTTCACACGTGTGTGGATGCCAGTGAAGATGCTTATGCTTGTTTATCCTACTTTAGAATGGTAGATCGAGGAGAAATTCGCTGTTCCCTCGTTGCTGCCAAGACAAAAGGGGCTCCTTTGGAACCATTGTCCATCCCAAAACTTGAGCTTCAAGCAGCCGTCGTAGGAGCTCGAATGGCAAAGAATATTGTCGAAAATCAAGCCATAAAAGTAAAACGGCAGGTGATGTGGACCGATTCCAGCACGGTATTGTCTTGGCTACGGTCGGACGTGCGGAAATATCGTCATCGTTTAAAGTTTCGGAAATTTTGGAATTCATACTTCCGTGGATGAATGGTGCTTGGTTTCATCAAAATGGAATGTCGCTGACGATGCCACGAAATGGGGCAAGGGCCCTAGAATCGATAGTAACAATTAGTACGGTTATAGATAAAATTGTTGATTGTTGACAGATTAAAATTAAGGACTAAAAATGTAAATCATTCAAAAATTACAAAAGAATTGAAATTGAATTGTAATCCTAATTAAAATTAATAAAATTACAGCTAAAAGCAAACTCTAACCCAAATCCTGAGTATCGGATCCTACGGATCCGAAGGAATCCTCTCGCCTCTACCAACAAATATCTAAAGGAATAATGCAACACAAAATACGGAGTTGAAGTTGATTTTATAATTTTATTTAAATTTTATTATTTTTACTAGTCCTATATAACTGGGAAAATTAGTCGAGCATTCAAATAAATTCAAAATATAAAAAGTGTTGGAAAAGTCATCCCATACAAATTAATGAAATTATCATTGTAAGTGGTACTGTATTTTAACAAACAAATCATAACAATTATTCTCCAACCTCTAGGATCGCCGCATTTTTTAAATATTTTACGACAAATTCATACATTTATAAAATACATCTTTTCAAATTAAGATTATAGCTTCTGAATCCAACGAAAATCAATTCGATTTTACGACCCTTCCGATAATCCGCGTAGAGACTCCCACCCGATGGGACAGTTAGATTCCCGGTGTGCCAGCTAACGTTACACCTTTGTCGTATAATTATTCTCTTGCCAACGGAGGTCCGCCCCGCCTCCTGGCGCATGGTCAATAACAGTAAATTTCGGGCTTGACAAGCGTGTGCGCGACGTTGGTGTTGCTGTTGTTGTTGTTGCTGTTGTTTACCGGAGTCGTGTATTTTATCCGATTATCCCGGGAAGATTCCGCGCAGAAGTCAGGTTTCTTGCCACCGGGATGGACTAACTGGCTAGCTGGTTGGCTGACTGACTGACTGACTGACTGTTTGACTGGCTGGCTGATTGGCAGTGAGTGAACGGGTGTGAGTGAGTGAGTGAGCAAGCGAATGAGTCTACCGAGTGAGAGCGCACACCGATTGTAGAAAAGTAATAAAATTTAACAACCTGTTAAAACAACACCTCTCGATAGGTTGTTTGGGAATTCGTACTGTGCCGTTGTCTTTATGGATCCCCGTCGTCCTGTGTCGTCGGGGCCGGGTTGCGCGATGCCGGACGGATGGTTCCTACCTATATGCACCATAAACCGCCCAAGTATGAAGTTTTTTTTTTTAATAAATGTCACCAAGCCGTGCATGTAGCATGAGCTGAGCTTGGGTCGTGGCAACCCATTCCCGCCGTACAGTTAATCAATAAAAAATAATTTGATATCAAAATCATTGGGATATCAAATGACGACTTGTTTTACGGGATAATTCCAGCAGAGGGACAATTTGTTGCAGGCGGTGGAGAGATTTGAATCAGCAATGAAATGTTTTCATTGGCGCGAAAAGCCATTCCTGCGCGGGATTAACAGAGTTGTCACACTTGACAATCGGCAGTGTAGTTATCCAGCCGAGTTGAATAGCATGACGCAAATCAATGTTTAGTGCGTTGCTAAATTGCATAAAGTACCTGAGAAGTTCTAATGATTCTATATCGCTGATTTCAATAACACATCTGGAATTTCAAGTTAAGAAAAAAGGTCTTCATGGGTTCGTAACTATACAAAAATTCCTCTAATATTGATTTGGGCAAGCTGAGATTCTGAATATACCAAAAAAGTTTTTAGCTGATTTTAGTTTACTTCTTAATATGCTGAAGATACAGGGCAAACCAAGGGGCAAAACACGTACGTCACTAAACTAAATAACAGCAGAGGAAAAAACAGTTTTGTATGATTCTCTTAAATACATTTGTTATAAATTTGTTGAGTAATTCTTCTACATTTATATTCGGGACTTAAATTTTGTATGTCAACCTAACAGAACACTTGTGATCTGTTTAAAAAAAATAAACTTAAAATTCAACAAAATTAAATGCATTTTCTTGTCATCAAAATAGAAATTTAGAATTTTTTTTTCATTTTTTATTTCGACTTTGTCACATTTTGTCGGTTGTCACGGTAAAGATGAACATGTCTATCTATACCAGGACACATGCTAGTGAACTCGGGTGATTCGTAGTTATGCTGCCTAAGCTCGACCCTCATTAGCAGAAGACAAAAATTAAGCCCGTATGATATTAAGCCTGTTCTAGTGATCCTGCCACTTCTAGTTGTTTACTTCACATCCTTGCTCTCACTTGAGTACTATGGCTCTAATTTTCATAACTTTCCCTACCCAGTAATCTCTAGCGAATTGAATGTCGTTAAAATATAAGAAATTTAGATCGTTTTTTTTTTTTAAATTTTGATTATAGAGGTTTTAACCTTAGGGTCATCCGCCTCTTTTCGGGTTGGAGAAATTTCTTTTGGAAAAATCTCTAATCTTACGTGCGGGGTTGGGAATCGAACCCAGGTGAACTACGTGCAAGGAAATCGATTTACCTACTACGCTATACCCGTCCCCAAGTTAAGAATGTACTTTGAGTTAAGTGTAAGACGTCAAAGCCCTGTAAGAAACTAGCTCTACATCCAACACCAACACAACATCGAACGAAGTGGATCGGCGTAAGGTTTCTCTGCGAGAGAGTGTAAAGTTGATGCAAAAATGGACAATAAATGCATTTTTTCAAATTCGACACAAATCTAATTTTCATTTCTAGAATGATATGACCCTACATGAAAATCGTTCTTTTGAGGATAAAAACATTCCGTTAAAAATTTGAAACGATTTTTTATTTGTGGCATTGATTGAAGTAGAATACTTCTAACGTTTCAATGTGGGGGTCCCGTTTCAAAGTTTCTGCTGCGATTTTTCCCAGGTTTTAAATGCGAATAATTTCCGTTGCACTGATTGAAATCGCTATATTATTGCACCATCTGATCGGAAATATGTGCACGTATATTGCATTTGATTCCCTAAACTGTACGACTACTATTAACAACGAGAATAATGTGTTTTATGAAAGTAGTAATTATCTGCGCTGATTGGTCCATGCAATTCGATTAAGCGGCGAGCATTGTTAAAACTGCTCCTTTGTCATTTAATGAACTGCGACGCATATAAAAATGGAACATAAGAAAAAAATCTTCAGGAACATAAAAAATCAGCTTTCTGACCTCGTAGTAGTTGCTACGTTTCGTGTCAGCTCGAAGCAATTTATTCCATGACTGCCACCAGGCATCAGTCCAATGATGCACAGGTGTGCCAGTATAATGCATGCAATAATCACACAGCACAGAAAAAGCAGAACGCTCTTTCTTTCAAAGCTAAATACTTCAAGTGTACGCTGGCGATGGGGTGGTTGGGTGCGAGAGACCTCGCTATCTTGCTCTTTCAATTGTGTGTACGCCAGATAAATTCACCATGGCGCGCGCTCCAGAGTGCACTGAGGCCGTCGAGAGCCGCATCGGGCCCCAAGGCTTGTATTACAGCCGGGCCTTTTTAAACCTAAGCCCTCTAGTTCAGTATGAGTTAGTGTCTCTTCAGCCATGGGAAACTCGCGAGTCCGTGGTTTCTATTAGTCTCCGGTTGACACATCCACAGAAAACGTGCCAGACACGTGAATTTCGATAGCTTCCTATTCCGTGGTATCCAAATCGGGTAAAATTGCTCTAGCTACGAGTTTTTCAATTTGCGGGTACACAGGAATCAGTAGAATCTAGCTCAAATGGTACGTACCCCATGTTGACCGGAGATTTGTGCTTTGCCATGAATCGTCTTTTCACGATTTCCCTGATGGGAAGGATTGGGGAAGTGGTAAGGTTAGGGGAGACCACGAAGCATTATTTTATGGCTTTAGATATGTTCATATTCGCATACAAAACATATTCTTTGAGGCTTCATAGTTCTATAGAGATCATTAAAGCATACTTAGTGCCGGAATGGCGAAATAGTGTGCCAGAATAGAGCTTCAGAAGCACCTTAATGGCTATCAGCAATGTTAACATAGAGCCGTGTTTTTTTTTAAATAACTCTTCCTTTCCTTATCGACACAGCAAAAGAAAAAAATAACTTTCAATAACGTATCCACCCTTGCTCTCTTCTTTCGTTTGACTGCCGACTGTTTAAATCGACGATTTAGTGCCTATAGTAATGGGATTCGATCCGCAGTCGAAAAGCTCGTCTCAATTTGGTATACGCGTTTGATCACTGATCTGTGAGAAAATTTGCATATGTATACATGGTTTAATCCAAACTCTACCTAGATAATTGGATAATTACGCAAACGTTTATTGTGGATTATATATGTATTTGTATTTTTTTTCGAAAAATCATACAGAACTTGCATTTTGATTTTAAGTTTATTGCATCACCATTTATTACACGAAGGGATACAAGTTTAGGTGACTATTGGAACGCATACGTATATTTGTTATTGTTCATCATATAACAATTTAATAGTAATAAAAATCATATAACAATTTAATAACAATTGATTACAAAGCAGTTACTATTTTTATCGGTCTTCTATGAATACCGGACGTGTTCGCCCATCTTCCGGGTAAAAACGCGGGCCCCCAAATACGACCCGGGCCCCAGGGCAATTGCCCTGGCTGCCTCCCCCTCTCATCGGGCCTGGGAGTATACACTAGAGTGTACGTACATTGGAGTGTGCTCTTTGGTTAGTTATCTTCTGGCAAGCGGTAGTTCGGATGAGATTGACAATTTAATTAGTACTGGTTGTAGCGTTGTGTGAAGGACATGATGTTCGTTTATTGGATAGTGATATACGTTTCAGCTGATGATTTGATACTCTGGTCAAACTGGTAAAACGTTTTACATATCATCGTATATGCTACTATAAACACAGTTTTATAACGATCCGTACAACCAGATTAATTGTATAACATGTACATGTATGACGCGATTTCTACATCTACATTAAGACCGGTTAATTTTAAGTTCGACTAAATGACACAATATAAGATTTTATGGTCACCGCAACATATTTATTTCATGGACTTGTTGACTTTTCTCGGTGAAAATGAAAACTCCAAATTTTCCCATTACCACACGTAATGTTTCGGCTTACTGCTCTTCAGCCATCGTCGGACGTATAAACTTATATCACGCATCTCCATTCACTCTCGTTCACTCTCCACCGCTAGGCGGGCGATCACTATTCGACTGTCTGCGTTCCTCGCTATTCCAGGGTTGGAATAGCGAGGAACGCAGACAGTCGAAGAGTGATCGCCCGCCTAGCGGTGGAGAGTGAACGAGAGTGAATGGAGATGCGTGATATAAGTTTATACGTCCGACGATGGCTGAAGAGCAGTAAGCCGAAACGTTACGTGTGGTAATGGGAAAATTTGGAGTTTTCATTTTCACCGAAAAAAGACAACAAGTCCATGAAATAAATGACACAATGTTCATTTTACTTATTTTGTTTGCGAATTTTGCGGCTCAACAAATGCTCCAATTAAAATAAAATCCTGGTACTACATTTGTTATTGTTTTTGCCTTTCTCCTATGGAAAGGCTATGCAATCACTCTGAAAACCGGATTTTTGACCAAGGCCCGGAGGGCTGAGTCTCTAATACCATTCGACTTAGTCTGTCGAGTTCGGCATATGTCTGTGTGTGTGCGTATGTATGTGTGTATGTATGTATGTGACCAAAAATATGCACATCGGTTCCTCGGAGATGGCTGAACCGATTTTTTCAAACTTAGTCTCAAACGAAAGGTATAACGTTCCTATAGTCTGCTATTGAATTTAATTTAATTCTGACTTCCGGTTCCGGAGTTACGGGGTAAAGAGTTCGGTCACGCATGAAATTCCCATATAAATCGGCATCAGGATGTTATCTAAAAGATGCAAAACTTCATAAAATGGGGCCTAAATTATTTGGATTTGTAGTTTCAGCTCACTGATGTCCAATCAAACTCACCTTGACCAATTTGGACACCTTCGGCGGAATCGGAAGCTTCGGGAAAATGACCAAGTTCCTGAATTTAATTCACATCTGCTTCTTAGAAATGTCTCACGAGAAGAGAATGAGAACAGCCCGCTTCGAGTTTGCATCGGTGGCGACGAAATTGAGGTGGTTGAAGAGTTTGTGTACTTGGGCTCACTGGTGACCGCCGACAATGATACCAGCAGAGAGATTCGTAGACGCATCGTGGCAGGAAATCGTGCCTACTTTGGCCTCCACAAGACACTTCGGTCGAACAGAGTTCGCCGTCGTACGAAGTTGACCATCTACAAGACGCTGATTAGACCGGTAGTTCTCTACGGGCACGAGACTTGGACCATACTCGTGGAGGACCAACGCGTACTTGGTGTCTTCGAACGGAAAGTGCTGCGTACCATCTACGGTGGAGTGCAGATGGAAGACGGCACATGGAGACGGCGAATGAACCATGAGTTGCATCAGCTGTTGGGGGAGCCGACCATCTGTCATACCGCGAAAATCGGACGACTACGGTGGGCCGGGCACGTAGCCAGAATGTCGGACAATAGCCCGGTGAAAACGGTTCTCAATTGCAATCCGACCGGTACAAGAAGACGTGGCGCGCAGCGAGCACGATGGATCGACCAGGTGGAAAACGATTTGCGGACCCTTCGCAGACTGCGTGGCTGGCGACGCGCGGCCATGGACCGAGTGGAATGGAGGAATCTTTTGTATACGGCACAGGCCACTTCGGCCTTAATCTGTTAATAAATAAAAAATTCTTAGAAATGTCTGTCTCAATTTTCTCAAATTTAGTCTCAATTGAAAGCTACTGCATCCCTATTAACTGCTTTTAAATTCCATAGGAATCGGAGTTCTGGTTCCTGTGTTACGGGTTGAAGTATCAGGTCACACGCGAAATTCCCATATAAACCGGTATAATCATTACATCTAAATGATGCAAAACTAATTGATATGAATTTTACATTGTTTGAAATTGTTGGTCCTGATCACTTATTGCAAATCAAAGTCTCTATGACCACTTTGGGAACCATCGAGTCTTCCAGAAGGTCCGAAGAAATGGCCAAATTCTGAAATTAGAGTCACACCTGTTTCTCATATATAACTGAATCGATTCTCACAATCTTATTCTTAAATTAAGGGTATAGTATTCACATTGATTGCTACCGATTGTCATTTTAACGAAGTATTGGTTCCGGAGTTATAAATAAAAGAATACGTTCACACCATAAATTTCCCAAATAAACCTTTTTGTCCATCTCCTATAGAAAAATTATGCAATCACTCTGACAATCGACTTTTCAACAGAGGTCCGGAGAGCCGTAACTCTTATACCATTCAACTCACTTCCTCGAGTTCGGCGAATGTGTGTGTGCGTATGTACATACGTATTTGGTAAACAATCGCACATAGGTTACTCAAGGTAGATAGTATTGCTAGGTTGCTTTTGAATTAAATTCTGATCCGACATCCTGTTTCAGAGTTGCTGGTTGACAAGTGCGGTAAATTCCCATATAAACTGGTACTGCCATGATACCTAGAAAACTTATTAAAATGTTTGTTAAATTACTTAGATTCGCTGGCCTGTAGTCACTTTGACCACATCGGTCACCTAGAATGTCTTCATGCCCCGGAAATCTTGCCAATGTTCAGAGTTAATTTCACGCCTATTCCTCAGTGAGCATTCTTGACCGTTTTCCATCATCTTCTATATATGAAGTGATTGGTGCGATGCTTTAATTGGCTGCTATTGAATTTCATTCCGATCTGACTTTCGGCTCCTGAGTTATAGGTTGGTTAGTGCGGTCACATAGGAATTTCCTATATACCTGTACATTACTTAAACGGTTAAAAACCACAAAATGTGATTATTGCAACCACAGCAAATAAATTAATTTCGAATGAAGTTCTGGCAACATTACCCAGACCGACTGTCAAATGAACTTTTTGTTGCTTTGGTTTTGAGTTATTAGTGGATACGCGAAAGTATTGCGAATCTTTTCTAAAATTCACTTTGCGACTTTTCAGCCATGCACCACCAGGCCGAGCGTCAAATTACGCGCTCGTGTAATTTGCACCACTGCGAGTGTAAAAATACTTTGACGTTTTTTCCTTTCTCCTATAGAAAGGTTATGCAATCACTCTGAACATCGTCAATCTAATTTTTTTTTACTTACATAGGTTTTCTGTATTTTAACAGGGTCGTAGTTAGGGGGATACGGTGAGGGGAACCCCCCCCCTTTCTTCTGGATCCGCCGCTGGTTTCAAGTGTTTCAGCGTCGACACATAGCAACTCAAGTTCGTAGCTGTCAATTCATTGTACGTATGTGTAAATCGCACAGAATATCTAATAGACAGTTCCATCATTATATTAAACATAACCAGCCATGGAATCGTAGTTTGGATAAATGAGAAAGACACAATTGCACCACTAGGTGGATTAAAACGAGTTTTTAGGTTGGGGCGCCTCTACGAAATGTTATCTTCAAGATCGTTTTGGTTTTCGGCTTGTAGACGACGAATTGCGATTTGTATCGTGCCCGCAGGTAAGGTCGGTTTTCAAAACACCTTTTTGCTGGAGCCGCCATTTTGGACGCCATTTTTGACACCTTACACTCGAAAATTTTTATTTTATAGACGAAACCATAATAAACATTATGCGCACATGTCCAAGTCATTTTACTTCTTCAAAAAAATATCAAACATTAGGTACTTTTTTCACAATTATATAAGAGGATCACCTTAACACACTTGGAGAAGTCAGAGTTACATTCATTGACTGCGTTTTCCGCAGCGCATTTTGGACAGCAAAGTGGATTTGATGGCATTGTAAGAGGCCACGTATCCGCCGGTTGATGGCAATCGAACTTACATTTCTTTAGAAAGAGTAAACCATTTTTTATTGTTTGTTTAGTGCTTATTTGACCAACTAGGAAAATAATCCACTGGGTATTAAATGCGCGTGGGGAATACGCATGGTTTGTCTGAGTGAATGATGACTTTTGAATTATATATGAGGGTTGAGAATTGACAATTAGCAAAAAGAATTCAAAAGCAGTTTCCAATTTTTGGCAGTTATATCAGCACCAGGAACAAATGTTCTATTGTCATACTCATTGGTTTATTTTTAGTCCGTTAAATCATCAGTAAATTGGTATTAATTGTTTTTATTGTATTGAGTACTTGCATATGCTTTGGAGTACAACTGCACTACATTATTACACTACCATATTTTTTCATGGTAATATAAAAATATTGCAGCTTGATTATTGACGTAAAATGTGACAAGTTAGATATTCTTTTTGGTCTTATTGTTTTCACTCTTGTTCTAGCAATTAACGAAAAACCGCGCATGTGTCATTTGTTGTATGTCCGACATACAAAAAGGGGCTGTTTCAGGTTTTTCGGCAAGGCTAATTTTGTACCGTTGAAAATGTGCCTTTGATAGCATAACGACGCGCGCGAATAATTATAATATAAGAATCTTTCGTCCGCGGAGAAAGAGGCCAATATATAATTGTCATTAATAATTATATCAAAATTTAGACACGATAAATAATGCGTGTATTACGAAACCAGTGTCCTAGACACCAAAAGTAATCGCTTTTCATTATATTGTATTGTTTCGCCGGAATGAAGGAGCAAGGAATAATAAAATCGTTGGCCAGCCGTTTGATTTAATTAAACATAATCAACACTTCCGACTGTCGGCTGTCCGGAGCTAAAGTAGCTTTTTATCAACCGTATATTTCAAAATTAATTCAACAAAAAAAAATCTATCATAAATTCTCGGCAGCTGGCTGCCCAGAGCAATAAACACATGATAACACTACTGATAGTTGCACAGATCGTATCACTTATCAAGGTGAATCCAAGGTCTGTAACTCTACTCCCTCCTACTAACAAAAACTCCTTACAGTGGCAAAGTGGAGATGCAGAGGTATACACGGTCTCCATAATAACGTTCGTTACACTAAAATTCCTTCCCTTCCCCGATGACCGTAGGGACGTGTCTGGCGCCGTTACTGGCATTTCAAAGCATAGGACTCTCAAAACGTGCACTTAGAGAATGAATAGCTTCTCCCAGGCCCCATTCGTTGATTCTCTGTGCAGTTTCACTTGTTCTGGCCAATCAAGGAGTAGCAACTACGAATTGTACGGTCATCATGCTCATGCTCAAATTTATTGTTTAAAGTTTATTGTTTAAAGTTTAAAGTTTACTTCCTGGATTGTAACAAATTACGGCTAAAAAAAGACCTAACCTTTGTACGATGATTCATTCAAAGCAGTAGCCTTTGGAAGCAATAATTACTAAGTATCATTGAGATACAATCAAAATAAATTCAGAGATTGCATTGATGGATTGATGTGGTAGTCGCCCCTTCTCGCATAAATATTTATCATCCTGTTACTTTTAATAGCACAAAATTACATGCTAATCTCCAGATTTGACGAACCGTGTTCGTTTGCAGCCGCGTTCGACCTCATATCCGCGCGCTCAAGCATCCAGGGCCAACGGAAGGGATTGAATCGACAGAGAGCGGCACGGATCTCCCAGGGCTAAACAACATTTTTATAACCCCTCACCCCCGGTGCCTTGTGGAGAACCATTCACTCACCCCTCCAATCCTACCTTCCTGCCAGCAGCAGCATCGGTCCGGATCAACTTTTCTCACCCATGCCGTACTGCTAGCTCCGGAGCTGGCCGCCGCCGTGGCAAATACGGTATGAAAATTTGCAGTCATGCGCTTCTTAAATGTATCACATGTACTTCGGGGAGGAATTTCTTATGATGGGACCGGGGTGGAAGGTTCATGATCGGATCGTCGTCGTTTGGATCAACTACATATCAAGTACTTTTTCATATAAATTATTTTCCTACTAAGGTCTTCCCTCCCAGCTCCGTCGCGTCAGTCCGGTCAGTTGTTGTGCATGGATGCTTGTTTGCACTATGATGCAGCGAATTGGGGGAGGTAACGTTGGGCATTCACATACATTCTATCTGTCGGTCTGTGGCTGTGGCGCTCGCCCGTTCAGCTAGAGCTAGTATGCAAAGAAGCGAATATCACGGCAGGCAGAGAGGCCGAGAGTTATGGTCCAAGAAATATGATGCTAGGTGATTGGGCGGAGGCAGGGATCAAGAACGCAAAAGTACGGTCCGGTTCATAGAGGGAACGGTGTGCAGCATACTCGCGATGAGCGAACACAATAAACTGCAATTAAAACATGAAAAACACATTTTTCAATCAGATAGGAAACGATATGGATGCACCACGCCGTCGTGGCGATTATTGATATCCTTTGTCCGGGTCCGCGCCGAACGGGCTCCGGTTAGGCCGGGATGGAACGAAGTTTTCCCGGTGGGCCCCCATTGCCGATTAGCGCCGATCATGGCTGCTGTTCGACATGCGCTGCTACCCGATGCAGTGGTTGCGCGGTGTGATTTGTTGAACTTGGTTTTTTTTGTGCTCGTGGGGAGAGTTTTCTCAACAGTTAGGCTTAGGCATGTGTCTTCATTCGCGGGTAACAGCTGCGAGTTGCAATCCGGAATTCTGCTCTTAATTAGAGGTGGTCAAAAATATGTATGGAACCCGACGGGTTAAATGTTCGGTACGGGTCATAATACACTGGAACCTCCAATAATGAATCAAACCGGAGGTTCGTAAATTGAATTAGTTCGTAAGGTAAGTGTTCGTAAAAAAATATCGCTTCACATTCTTAATAAAATTAGTTTCATCTAAGCCGTTCACAAAATGGAATGATTATATAACTTAAAACTATTCTTAATCAAATAGTTAGGTAGGTATGGTTATATTAACTCATATTCCCGGTATCCCAAGAATGTCCTCTTAAGATCTTCAAGCGTAACCACACACCAAAAAAATATGAATTTTATCGTTGACGTAATTGCAAGCTTGACAGAATTTAACAAACCGTAATTCACGAAATGACGAAATATAACCGCGCTACGTTTAATTTTACATGAAACCTATACATTCAGGGCCGTCGAGAGCGGCGTCGGACCCCAAGGCTTGCATTACTGCCGGGCCCTTTCAAACCTAAGCCCTCTAGTTCAGTATGTGAGTCCATGGTTTCTACTGGTCTCCGGTTGACTCATATTGCCACGTCCACAGATAGCGTGCC
The DNA here is from genome assembly GCF_030247195.1 of Topomyia yanbarensis. Lineage (NCBI taxonomy): Eukaryota > Metazoa > Arthropoda > Insecta > Diptera > Culicidae > Topomyia > Topomyia yanbarensis. The sequence continues at coordinate 83,331,386 of NC_080671.1, forward strand.
AGACATGTGAATTTCGATAGCTTCTTATTCTGTGGTATCCAAATCGGATAAAATTGCCATAGCTACGAGTTTTTCAATTTGTGGGTACTCAGGAATCAGGAATCAGTAGCATCTAGCTGAAATGGTACGTTCACCATGTTGATCGGAGGTTTGTGCCTTGCCATGTATTTTCATGATTTCCCTGATGGGAAGGATTGAGGAACTGGTAAAGTTAGGAGTAATGAATATACGCAAGAGACCACGAAGCATTATTTAATGGCTTTAGACATGTTCTATATTCGCATATTAAATTATTCTTTTCGGCTTCATAGTTCTATAGAGAGCATTAAAGCACACTTAGTGATGAAAAAGGCGAATCAGTGTACCAGAATAGCGCTAGTTCAGAAGCTCCTTAATCCTGTCAGCAATGTTAACATAGAGCCGTGTGCCCTCTGATCTAGTGCCTATAGAAATGGGATTCGATCCGCAGTCGAAAACCTTGTCTCAATTTGGTATACGCGTTTGAACACTGATCTGTAAGAAGATTTGCGTGTATACTAGGTTTAATCCAAACTCTACCTAAATGTTTGGTTGAAATAACGCAAACGTCTATCGTAGATTATATTTGCAATTGTATTTTTTTTTCGAAAAATCGTGCAGAATTGGCCTTTTAATTTTAAGTTTATTGCATCATCATTTATCAAATAAAGGCATACGAGTTTCGGTAACTATTGGAACAAATACGTATATTTGGACGACGCCGGTGATTGAGTGGTAAGCGTGACCGCCGCTCCTAGTTGGCCTGGGTTCAATCCCAGCCCATTTTTCTGAGGTGAAAAAATCTGTGGTTACGTCTTCCTTCAGACCGGAAGTAAAGCCGCTGGTCTCCGGTCCATGAGTTGATGGATACATATCTAGTCCAGATAGTGGAGAGTCACCTCTCTGGCGTCGATAACGAAGAAGTAGAATACAACTTCGATACTTTACCGTAAACCGGGTGACATTGATCACTTTTCGGAGTAATCATTACGTATTTTTAGACTCCACACATTTTTTTTCAAGTTTAATATTTTTAAACCATGTACTGATGTATGGAGAACAAGATTGAAGATGGCTTTATCTAAAATTGTCCTCTTACAGCTATTTTTCCAAAAATGATTTGAAGTTGAAGTTCGTTTTCGTATTCCGGGGTGACTTTGAAAACCTGCATGTTCACCCACATTAAGTTATTGATGTCAATGTTTTTCATTCAAATGTTTGTTTAAACTAATTCTGGAAAGATACACATTGTTAAATAGATGTAAATTGGTATTACACAAAGTATTCAATGTATTGTAAAATTCGAGTAACCAAAATTCATATAATTTGTGTCCAACTAGAATAAAAGATTCTGAAAACGTTTAAAACTGCTAAAATTGTTTTAGTTCAGTGCTTTATCAATATACAAAATGTTTCATCCATTTTAACACGTTGGAATATTGCACAGTAAAAAAAAGTTGCGAGTTTAAGCTTAAAAAAATTGAAATAATTGCCAACTAGTTTCACAAAAAAATGTATTTAAAATAAACAAACTCTTAAAACTAAATTTGGCACATCCCAATCTAAAGGATAATAAAAACTCGCTTGTAATTTATTACTCGTGCTCAAATCTGAGATTTATTTGTTTTATATGAAATAAACACTTTACGAAGCTTCGTAAAAATAAGGTAAAGTCAAATTTCGGTTTTTCGTAGTTTTTGTACCCAAAAATCGAACAATATACTCAAAAAGTATAACAAATCAGTATTTTATAAGTTTAGAGTAAAAATCATTTCAAATTAAAATGATTTGGTAGACTATTCTGGTTTAATAAACGATCTACGAATTTGTTTTCGAGTGATCAAAGTCACCCCGATGATCAAAGTCACCCCGGTTTACGGTACTAACAAATATCCTTCTCCCGTGATACTTGCGGAGTGCGCAGTAGTATATACGGCCTCTAGAAAAAGCAAGTATCGGACTAATATCCCTTCCCCTTCCTTTCGCGATTTACGTTTGGGCCTGGCCGGCGTCTGTACAGTAATGACCCGTTTTTATCAACCAGCCGAAAAATTTTGGTTGCTAAAACGGGGAAGTTGATAAAATCGGGAATTTTTTTTATCGTCATTCTATCATCCTACATAATTAGAAGCAACCAGAGAACTATCTCAAGTTGTTAGTTGGCAGAAAAATCAAACCTGATGCCCTATCAGTGCAAAAATTGTATTTAACCGAACCAACTTCCAAGCATAGCATCGTTCTGAAATTTTGCAGATAGACTCATTATGAATGACAATGTAATCTGCCAACGAAATTTAATAGTTAATCCCCTTAAAAGTGCAATGCAGAATTTATTCTTTAATTAATTAGACACAGAGCGTTGGTAGTTCACAACTATTCTACGCACATGTTCCAAAAATGACAAGAAAAACGCGATTGAAGTTGAAAATTAAATTAGCGATTTGGAGAGAAATGCTACATCAATTAAAGCTTTACATTGTAAAATTACGTTCAAACCCAACGTTTCTAATGTAATTAGTCCAGTTCTTCATTAGAAAAAAATTTAATTTACAAAATATTTGACGAAAAATGTTCAGTGGTAAAATCTGATAGAAATCAGAAAATTCTGAGCCGTTGTTCTAGCCACGATTGTTAGCTGATTCAATTCGAAGTTTGTTTAGTGAAGATTCAAGCGCGCTGGCATAAGATCGTTTTAAAGGGGTAGATAAAGTACAGAACAGATGTCGCAATCTTAGAGAATAATATGCGCTAAATTGTATCTTCCGGACCGGCGATTATAGACAGTTCGCAAAAATAAATTTTGTTTGCAGTTTGGCATGCTCACAACACAAAAAAAAACAATATTATTAAGTATTCAATTCGTATTGCATACAACGTCACTTTCGATTGTTATGTTTTCCATGGATAATATGTGACAATTTGTTAGTTTATTATAAAAATTTTGCTTTTTTGAAAATTTGAGGAAAATGCGATTCTAGTTCATCAATTACCTTAAATAGCATTAAAATTGGGTAAACTACCCTACATTTTGACTAACAGTGCAGGACCAACTACCTTGATTGAATATAATTGTAAGACTGTGGGCCTGAATTGCTGGCATAAAAGAATGAATTAACAGCAGGTTGATAAAATCGGGTAAAAAAGTTCATAAAATCGGGGGTGCATAAAAACGGGGGTGCATAAAACCGGGAGTTTATAAAAACAGGTCGAAACTGTAATGATCAACAAACACTTTAGAATTTCCAGGCGTTGCACATTGAAAGATGTTTCGCTACTCCCAGGCATTAATTATATACTGATTCCCTGTGCAACTTCAGTTAGTCCAGATCGATAACGGAGTAGCAGCCAAGGGTGGTAGCACAAGCTCAAGCTATTGGAACGCATACGTATATTTGTTATTGTTCGATGTCTTAATGCACTATGAAAAGATTCTCTATTAGCACTTAGAATTTTCTATAAAAGCTTCATAGTATTTATTTTCAAAAGCTTTTTAGCACGATGTCTGTGTTCTGTATGTCGATATAGTGATAGATTTAATGCTTTACATTTTAGATGCATTGAAGCATTACAAATACTTCTATACGGCTAACTTATAGCTTATCTAGAGTTTTATATTAGAGCTTATGGTTACTTGGGTAACAATTAAAACAGAGCATACTGCACCCCGGAAGGATGCTGAACGAGCTGCAGGTGATACAATAGCTGGAATAATACTTCCAATCACCGGAAGGATTTAGATTTTTTATTTTAACAGTGAGCGGATGTATTCCGTTTTCTGCTTGATTGATGGTCTGGAACATAATCAGCACGCTAAGTCTAACATGGTGAAATTTTAGGGTGTAAACATTGGCCATCTTTGGCTACTTTTAACAATAGATCTTAAGGAACGTCTCGAAAAGTAAACAGGAATACAGTTTGACTACAATAGGCCACTTTCTGCTTGTAATCGTCACTCATTTTTTTCGACATAGTGGGTTGGAACACGATATTTTGTTTCTACTGTGCAGACAAAATGACACACGGATTGATTTATTTGCTGGTAGCAATGGAGCAGTATTTAGCTTTTGTTGTAAGCAAAACGAGAAGGTAGCAGATGATGTTCGAAATTCTCGTTAAAATTTTGAAATCAAAAAGTTTATCTCATATTGAATCCAAAAAATTCGTTTCTAATCGTAGATTTGATACAGGTTTATTTAATAAACAATGTGATATGTCATACTATGTTGCGTTTCGGCTTCGCCTCATCAGAAACCGACACTAACACATTGTCGGAATAGATTAGCGCCGGCTTGACGCAAATACCTTAAAACTAAAACACACTATGTGTTGCAATCAAATGACTGATCAAACGTGATGTCCCGTTCGAGCAGAAGTTCTGTTTATGCCGATGAGAAACAAGTGAAGCCGAAACTTGTCTTGGCTTAGCAGGCCTATGCGAAAGCACTATGCTATTTTTCACCCTAAGGAGGAAAATTTGGTAAAAACCAAAATTTCTCACTAGGGTGAAAATTTGTTGGTAAAAACCAGTCTTTGTACAGGAGGGCACAAAGGCGAAGCCGAAACGCAACATAGTATGAAATAATGATTTGTGCCCTCCTGTACAAAGACTGGTTTTTACCAACAAATTTTCACCCTAGTGAGAAATTTTGGTTTTTACCAAATTTTCCTCCTTAGGGTGAAATATAGCATAGTGCAATGTGATATGTCTAACGCAGGAGCCGGTTTTCATATGCTGTGAGAATATGCAACAACTTAAACAACTGCGAGCACAGTGGGAAACCGAGTACTGCTGCTGTTGGATGAACTGAACTGATTTGATTACTTTATTTCGCACATTATAATTAGGTTCTTATAGACACACGTCTTTGGCGAGGCCCAAAATCACCGTCCTTTCTCAACATAATTCACTTTTAGAAGAAAACTTCCTTGAACGTGTTATAAAACTACAAAAAACATCCATTTTAATCACCGGTTAATTAAGGTCAGTCTACCTTCTCATCTCGCCCAGAGTAGAAACTAAAAATCGTTCCGCTATAGACACACGGCAAAAACGGATGCAGACGAATTGTGTTGCTATTGGTTTTTGGAAATGTCCTGTAAGACTCGGGAAGTGAAACAATTACGAAATGTGCAGATTGTGCTCAATCTGGGAGAAGTTAACGCCCTCCAAATGCACCATATCAAATATTAAGAAGCACAGTCGTTTGTTTTGCGGGACAACGTGCAGAACACCAACGAAAGCTGCCACGTTAACAACATCATCTCCGCAGGGTTGTAGAGAGATGTGCTTACAAGAATTTTCTCCACACACCCCGGACATCGTGATTAACAAATTTATGTCAAGATACGGAGAAGTGACGTCCAAAAGAGCTGTAACTTCGCATTTTCCCGGATGTCCCTAACGTTGTTATTGTGGTGAGAATGCTTTCATACAAACCAACTTTTTCATACGCAACCATTTTATGCGGATCGACCGAAAATGGGACGTTTCATCAGACAATACTGGTTATGCAACCATGGTAGATTCTTATGCGCGAATTCTACAAAAAGACACTGCACAATGAAAAACTTTGCGCAAAAGCAGCTTAGAAAAGCCCACCTACTATAACCGTAAACAGCATACCGTTATCTTATACCAAACCACAAACGGCTTCAAAATCAATATCTACGGTTCTTACAGGAACAAATATTCACTCAGCAGCAATCATGCCCAGTGTCTCCAAGCCAATAACCAGCACCATCGGCAAAGAAGCAAACGTAGAAGATGACGGATGCGTTTGTCCGTGCCCTCGCATTTCTGTTTGACGCTTTCTTCGAAAATACTTTGCATTGGCTTCTCAATATTTTGCAGTGTATTCCGTCGGTTCTAGCAATGAAACTCATTTTATAAACTTGTACACAAAGTAGACAACTCCTTTGAGAACGTTTGTTTTACCAAATGTCAACTATCAAACAAAGTTTTCATTTTTTACGCTTTCATCATATAACAATTTAATAAGGTTAATGATTACAAAGAAATTACTATTGCTATTTTTATTGCTCTTCTATGAATACCGGACGTGTTCGCCTATCTTCCGGGTAAAAATGCGGGCCCCCAACTACGACACGGGCCCCAGGGCAATTGCCATGGCTGCCTCCCCCTCTCATCAGGCCTGTATACATTACATGCGCAATGACATACAATTACACTTACCGCCATTCAGAATAAACGCTATATATGGAGTAAAATTACGTGATTTACGAAATTCCAAGAACTTTCTAAAATACAAATCTTAAGATCTTTCAGTGTAATAAGTAACAGTATCATGATTCTTTATTCTGTGCGCTTCTTGAGGCAAGCATGCATAAGAACGCAAAGCTGTTCACTTAAATGAAGGGATATTTTCTTAATCTCTTCAGATAAGATAGAAAAAAAAAATTCTAACTCTCGTTAAAGTTATGCGAAGGTATGGTATAGCAAAGTGTCATTTCTAACCTGGAAAAACAAGCGAAATCTCAATAATAACGACTATTTTTATATTTTTGTGAATGGCATAATTCATATCGTCCATTATGTCTAACGTATATTATCCCAATCGTCCATTATGCCAATCGTCCATTATGCCTAACGTAGTTTTGTCAAACGTCCCGCACCCATATTTTTTCAACAGTTACAATTTTTAATATTAAAATTTTTCTACTTACCTTTTAATAAAGACAAATATAAAACTACAATTTGGAATATAATTTTTGGAGTAAGCTCTCTTAGCAATAAGATGTTACACGTATTATGTACTCGACGCATGGAAAGAATACAACCTCTCATAACAAGATTGCTGGTGATCTACGCGTCACCCAAAGGCGTCAAAACCCCTTCTACACTCTGACCATTAGCGTGTAGCAACATGATGTAGTGAAGACGCACGTGCTTGACAAAGTCTACTGAGAAACCCATTCAATTATGTAAAATTCAAAAAAAAAGCAAGTGAACTTAAACTTTTTACTGATAGTGTAAATCTTTTGAAATTTAAAGCATACAATATACCCTTTCTTTTGGTATTGTGATTTTACTGATTAATTCCCCTAAGAGTGAGATATTTTCACGAATTTTCTTGAAAGTGATTGTATTGAAATAATGCCTTCAGCAAATTTGTAGCTCTTACTTTTGTGAATAACTTTACCGAAGACATCAAATACATATTTCGAATACTTTAAAAGTTATGGCTTGTTGCTTGTGGATTACCCTTTGTTGCCTATTTATTGTTCAATATAGTAATAATCCATTTAGATAAGCCAAACATTATTTCGATAAAACGAATTTCGTATTTCATTTTTCTATCTACAACCGCTAGAATAACCACCGAACAATTCCAAGTTGTCTAGATGAAACTTGATCACTTATCGGTGCAAAAATTTCTATTTGCGTGAACCTTCTGACTTATAACCATAGGATCGATCTGAAACATATCTCGGAAAATGAAAAGTGAAATGAATAACTCCAAGCAGTGGTGTAGCCAAGAGGATGCTTTGGGGTTTAACCACACCCCCCCTTCCCTCACTCAAACACTTTATTGATGCTAACTGATTTAACTCAATATTACAATGATGATTATCTGATCAGTACATTGTTAGCCTATTGTTTGAAACATCATGAGGACCTTTGAAAAATTGTAGGAATTCGATACTGATCTGTAACTGATCTATTGGTCTTGAGCTTACACTTGTCTAATAACATCAATATCAAATACTTGCCTAAAAACATTGCAATAAAAATTCATTCCAGAGCTCTGAAATCAATCATAATCATAATCATAATTTTCTATCACATTGAGTTCAGTTTTGAAGGGGTGTACTGTAATATTGATTAGGGTCTTTTTTTAATAGGAGGCGAAACTGGAATTGCTTTAATGTCTATGAAACTTAGATCTGCTCAACGAAAAATTGCATAGCTTCCAACATTTTCTGAAAATGTTTTTATTTGGGGAATGCGTCGAGTTGAGACGAAAACGTTATAGAATTAGTAACGAGAAAACCACCTTCCAAAAGTGGTGGAATTTATGAAAAGTGGCGTTTTCCGTTCCGCAATTTTCGCAGGTTTAGTATCTTCGATGAATTTTACAAAAGTTAAACAGCACATCATTTGATAAAATAATTTTGGCGTTATATCCTCCAAGAAGTATTTATGGCGAATTCACTCTTTAAACAAATTTAGTTCCAGACTTAATGTCTTCCAGCAAAATTTTGGTGAATGCTTTGCCACTTTGTTGAAGACATAAAGCTCCATGTGTTCAAGGTAATATCATATTTTAGGCGATTTCTATGTAATTTTAAATTAAATTATTATGATTTTACGTTTATGATAAATCGCTTCTATTGTTTATAAACGATAAATTTTACATTTTATCCAAAGCTTGAGTTTGTGAAGCTCACAATAGAAAGTTATTTTAGAAAAAAAAGCTAGATTAAGGAACACTTCGCAAATATCATTTTATGCCATTTGGACAGTAAGTTAGTTTTTCACCAAATCCCCACCAAACCGAATTTCTGACTGCGCCGCTGATTCCAAGTAAGTAGAAACAAAGTCCTTCTACAGTCGTCCACAAGAAACTTCTTCGAATACTGCATATCTATTATAATTTAACCCGATTTGATAAGCCCCCAATTTAACAGCCTCATATGAAAATCTGCTTAATGGTCTCTAGCAGACAAACAAGGCTGAATTTGAGTAAATCCTTTCTTGATCATGTTTTCCTTATCTTAAAGATGCAAATATGCAAAAAAAATAAATCAATTTTTTTAAATTTTTGCGCTAGAAGCCTATATTAAATAATCAGAAATAGTTATTGGATTACATCAAAGGTAGGGAAGAATATTTTAACAGTTTCAGTTTATTATGAAGAAAAAAAATGTCGCGATTTAGTCAATTTCTCCATTTCGTCAGCCTAAAATAGTCAGCTTAAAATACACCATGGAAATTACAAAAACGGGTCTTTACTGTATTTATTATTCACAGTTATAGGTACATACCATATTCTGAAGATATTTTCTTTCAATTGCATCGAACTACACCAATTTTTAGGTAGTTTTCAAGGGATTATTTTATCGACTTCTTCCAAAATCGGCGAACCTATTCCCATTCGTGCGATAGTTTATGTAAAAAGGGTATTCTAAATTAATTGGTATACTTAAGGGTTTATAGAGAAAATTCATAAATTTTCAACTTTTCCTACACAACATTACAAAAACTTCTTAAACAACTATTCCTAATAAGTTTATGTAAATTATAAAGCATTTAAAAAAATTTAATAGAAGTGACGGAAGGTTATCGAAAAGTTTTGTGAAAAAGAAAATTGCAGTAATGATAAGGATTTTCGAGAGTGTTTTATTTGTTCTTTGGCATAAGGATTTGGGATAATAATTCAGATCAAAGCTACTACTGGGAAGTCATTTTTAGAAAAAAGTCGATATCGAAGTAAAGTTTGAACTATGCATGCATTCACTTCAGAGGTATCGAGATATCCAGAGCTGAAATTTCAGTGCTTAATTCTCAGCCGCGTTGGAAATTTGAGTAAACGCTATTTGAGTATGAACTTCAAATCCATTCGAAAATTTGTTTTTCGAATTTTTTGACTCAGCACAACATATATAACCCCTTTAGGAAAATTCAGTTTTCCCTACACAATGCATTGATTGAAGAATCTATATATGTTATTAACGGAGCATTAGCAATAATTCGTTTTTATTTCTATTTTATGGGCCTTTTTCGCTTTTCCATTAAATTGGTTTAACCTTTGAGATTTCAAGCACTGATATTGTCCTATGCTGATTTGAGTGATTCTGTGAGTCCTACAACTATCCCATGTAGTATGTGTTATCAAAAACTTCGCGAAGCATCAGGTTCTGAATGTTCTCAAACGATATAATATTCGAAGAGAGTGATAAAAGTTATAAGAAATGTCTCATCACAATGTTAGGTGGATTAAAAGCGTTTTTCTAGTTCTATGCAATACTAAAAAGCCCCCCTTGAGTTGAACTTGAACGACTGGCTCATGAATATTTTAAAATATATTGTATTCCACAAGACAAATTGTTTTTGGTTTAATAATTGAATAAACAGGAAGCATGAGCCTCTACTGTCATAAACTATCACCAAATTTTAAGGATATCTAACATATTCGAATAAAACCATTCACTATTCAATGTTCCCCCAAATTTTAAATATTAATAGGGGAACATGGAGAGACTTGATCAATTGAACCTACGTAAATATCTGAAAAAATGATCAATTTTCCAAAATTCGTTGAAATAATGTGCAGAAGTATTATTCGTATTAACCCTTTCATGCACAACTTTTTTCTAGTACATGTAGGGTTTCAAAACTATTTTTTCTTGAAAATAGTTGGGTCAAGAAACACGAAAAGCCTATTTTAATAAAGATAAGCGCTTCCATGGTAGTGCTAGAAGTTGGTCAATTTTTACCTTCTAATGCTCAGTTTAATTCTCCTAGAATAATTACAATAGTCCAATTACGTGGAAAACGTAGCCAACGACAGTCTAAATTGATAAATTTTATCAATTTTCAATAATATTGCACCATAACGAAGATATGTGAAAAAATCATTTTCCGTCGTCAACGTACACTGTCCCTGGCAGCACTGCTCCTTCGGAATCCAATCAGACTAATTGCAATAACTTCAGTTAGAGAGCTGATCCTTGTAACTGTTAATACTCAAATTAAAGCCAATAATGAGCCTTACTTGTTTTTATCAGCAAATCTCACCTCAATCAAAAGTTATGGCTGTTTAAAATCGTTGTTGTCTACAAACAACATGGGCAGGAATGGGTTAACGATTTTTTTCAGAATTGATAATTTACTTTTTCAAAAGTTATAAAAGTTTTTCTGTGCTTGTTTTTTTCTGGTCAAGTCTCCCCACCGCGGGGACTTGACCAATGCGTGAGGAGACTTGACCAAGCGAATTTTGAAATATCAGAACAAAAAAAAAATGGCATGAAACATGCTGTTATAACTTTTTTCCATATTGTTGAGGTCCTTAGTGCTAGTTGAAAATATACAATCGTTCATAAGCTTTGATTTTTTAATGCATTTCTTTTTTGGGATTAACTGTACTGATTACATTGCAGGTTCATGTGTCATAAAATCAGCCATATACCTGATAACTTTGTTGACTATTCTATGATTGGTATTTAAGGGGGGATTTTTTGTGACGTTATTGACATTCACAGTATAGTATATATCAAAAATTTTGTATTTTTCATCGGCTTATTGGCACTTGGTCCTGTCTCCCCATAAAATCTTGGTCAAGTCAGCCCCAACATTAGTTGTTGCGTTCAATGTCGTGCTAATTTTATAAATAACTATTCCAATATTCCGATGTAGAATCATTTCACTACTTCATAAGGATTAACATGGTATATGAGTTACATAAAAATAATTACTTTAGTTGATATGTCCATTTGAAGTTTTATAAAAATTTGCATCATTTAAGGGGTTGTATATGTTGAGATGCGCGAAAAAAGGGAAAAGTTTGAATTTATGTAAAGGTATGTAGCCATATTTTTATGAAATACTTGTTATACGTCTAGCGTAGTACAGTGTCAATTTGCAAAATCCTCTTGAGAACATAAAAAATATTAATGATTGTCGAAGTTATAGTAATTTCCGCAGAACGCGTTTTTTTTCAAAGAGCTTTGCCGTCACAATCATTCCAGTCCAACAGCTCAACTGGAGGCATAAAACTAAATAAAAATCATTAGTGTATGTATCTGTGGTGTCCTTGAACGATTGATTAAAAAAAATTGGTCTTCTTTTTGGAAACGGGAACTATTTTCCAAAAAAAATGGTGCTTTTTCACCTGAAAAAATTTTTAACATAAAATTGTTCTTCTTTTTGGAAACGGGAACTATTTTTCCAAAAAAATGGTGCTTTTTCACCTGAAAAAATTATTAACAAATTCATAAAATTAATATGAAAATTTTGACGAAAAAATGGAATCGTTCAAGGACACGACAGTTAAATTACGAACAAGCCAAAAAAAAGTTTTAAAATCGGTTAAGGGGCCGTACACAAATGACGTAGCTTTTTTCTGGCGATTCTCGACCCCTCCCTCCCCCCTCGTAGCATTTGGTCACAAAATTCTAACCTCCCCCTTGTAAATGACGTAGCATTTCCCTAACCCCCCCCCCCCCCACGCAACGCAACCGGGAGATGAAAAATTCAAATTTTTTCAATTCTTTCAAATATATGTCCTTACAAAATGTTTTTTACGACTTTTATCAACATTTTCATTATAACAGCAAATTGCCTACAAAAAAAAACCCATGACAAATATATTGTGGATAGTTTTGTTTAGAATTTTACATGTCATAAAGCATGAAGAGAAGTTCACAATCCGGCAGCTGCCAACGATTTTAGGAAGCATAAACTCAACTAAATTACTAAATTTTCTTTGATTGAATCCGAAAGAAAATTTAATTCAGCTACCAAAATAAGTCTTCTAGTTAGCAATATTAGCTAACTAATATGGAAATTTAAATCCGCATGAAAAATCTTTCCTTTTCTTTGCGAGCCTGCCATTCCGCGAACAGTAAAATTTACAAAATAAAAAACCGCGTGAAAAGCAACTTAGGAATGAAGGAACACTAAATTGTTTTCTCTAATTAATGGGTTTTGATGCCCGTCAAAAAATTTAAACTTAATGCTACGTCGCACAACTTCTGACCCTACCCTCCCCCTCGTCACACTTCGTCACAAATTTGGTATATCCCCCCTACCCCCTAAAATGCTACGTAATTTATGCATGACCCCTAAAAGCTTTTTCGGCAAACGTAGTCACCGCAATGATCCAGTTAATCGCGTTTAAAGTTTCAAGTATAAGCCACGCCTCCGTAAGGGAGCAAAATGAAAAACGATATAACTTTGCGTTCACTACTCCAAAACATTATTAAGAACTTAAACTTTACGATAGAAGAATAAAAAAATTTCGATTTTTTTGACCAACCACAACATTTGTAACCCCTTAACGCAAATTCATGAATTACGGAATATTTTCTATGAGGAAAGGATTTTTCGCTCCAAACTTTTGAAATTAGCTGATGAGATCGAAACAAATATAAAAATATTAAAAAAAAAATAAGAACCAAATTGAACACGTTATTAATAATTGTTGAATTTCTCGCTTTGACAAGTCTCCCCATGTTTCCCTAACCCTGTTTGTATTTCCACAATTCGACAGATTCAGTAGGTTGAAGACAAAACTAAAAAATAGGGCATATGAAAAGCGCACAGAACCTGTTCCTACCTCCAATAAAAATAATAAAAGACAACAAACACATTCTCGTTATGAGCGCTGTTCTCCGGGGCAGGTGGGCGGCATCGTAGTTCGCAGCTACATTCGCACCCAGCAAGCAAAGAGAACTTGCGTGCCTATGTACAGCTTGGTATGGAGAACGAATGGTGCACAGCGGTTTATATCTCTTCGAATGGGAGAGAGAATGAGCAACGGGTACTATTACGCTATGCTCATATACCTACACTATAGAACAGTAATGGTTCACCAGCCTCGGTAGTGGTGAACCAAAGCCGTCAACTCCGAAGCTCAGTGGTGAATGGTTCAATGGGTGGTATATTCGTGAAGCGAAAAACGAATGAAGAGTGTTTGTTCTTTTTCAGCTGATTCGTTTTCCAAACTCTGCGAACGATAGAATGAATAGAAAAAAAAGAAAAAGAAAACATCTATCCGCAAGTCCCGTTCCTGGTCGCTAGTATACCATGGGTGATGCTTTTTTAGAATTTTCTTCAAGCTGTTGCGTCTGATTGTCTGCGGATATACCTTATTATTCGCCGAGTCGAAGACTGCTAGATTGTACAGCGAATGGTCGACACATTCGCCGATTGGTGTCGAAGTAAACAACTGGTACTTAGTATTGATAAGTGCGTCAGCGTTTCTTATCACCGCAAAAAAAAATCCAATCAAATTTAAATACCTCCATTTACGTAACTTTTTTACGAACTAAATTCGAAATAACAAACTTCGTAAAAAAAAGTTCGAGTACGTGCAATACAGTATGAAGTTGTATTCAATTTAACGTACTCTTAGCTAGCTGTTACTTATAAAAGTTGGGTATTTTAGGGTTAACGAGTGCATGACGGAAATCGATGCCTTGAGCCATTTTGTAATCCAAGATGGCGACTTTCGGTTTAGATGAACTCTCTATAATCTCAACATTTACATAGTCTATTTGTTAAGCCCGTTCTCAAAATACTCATATTGTTATAATTATCGACAATATTGCTTAACTGGAAGTCACCATCTTGAATTTTGAAAAGGTTCCTCTTGTCCATTTTCATCATCTACTTGTCAAGCCCGTTCCAAAAATACATGTCGAGAACATTGCTCAACCAACTGAATTTTAATAAGAATGTGAGGTATACTTTTTTACGAACTAAATCCCAAATAAGGAGCACTTTTTTACGAACTAATTCAATTTACGAACCCCCGGTTTGGTTCGTAAATGGAGGTTCCAGTGTACTAAACAAAAGGTGCTGTCTTTTCGAGGTCTGAAGTTGTACAGCATTTGGACGTGACTTTAGATTGCGCACTTTTCTTCTGCCAACACCGAAATGCGATTATTGATAAAGCCAATCGTCAATTAGGCTTCATGCTTAAACTTTCACGAGAGTTCAAAGACCCACATTGCTTGCGAGCACTGTACTGCTCATTGGTGCGACCGTACCAAGAATCGTCCTCTGTGGTATGGACACCCGATCAGACAACCTGGGTCAAGCGTATTGAGCAAGTACAGAAGAAATTTATCCGGAATGCGCTTACATCGTTACCCTAGCAGGATCCTCTTGATCTACCGCATTACAGATAGTGTCCCAATTTGTTGATCTGAGTCGATTTGTATATGAGAACCTCGGAAATATTTTCAAAGCTCGTGCGACTCTGTCACATTTCTTTTGCATTAAATGTAAAAAGGAAATAAGATAGATGTCAACAACTAACGTGGAATTGCTTGATTGATTAAGGTTTTTCAAATTAATTTATTAACGGGTTTGTAGTTTTTTTATATTCCTCGGTCCGAAAGAAATTAAATCTAACTATATCTATCATCGATAAAATCTTAGATTTTTTTAATCAATCTGACATACTTTTCTAATGCAATTCGATTTCCCAAATCCTAATTTTGGGTTTAAATTTTCACCCATTCACGCGTTTATTTAGCTATATGCAGGACCCCTGTTGGATTTAATCCGGTGCACCGTGCCGTTTATTGGCCACTATGAGCTATTAAAATCATTTGCGCCCTGTTGAATATGTAATTGGGCTGGAACAGTGAGTCCGCTTATAAGCCCATAAACTAACCTAAATTTATTAGGTAACAAAATCGTTCAACGAAACACTTTACCAAAACGTACGTAGAAAAGAAAGAAAGAGGTTTTTCGTCTCACTCATGTTTGCGTTTAACTGCGTGTGCCCTAGTGAGACGATAACAATCTGTTGAAGTAGATTCCTGCGGGAGTACTGCTACACAGCCAAGATCTGGCAGGAACCCAGTCACTAGGAACGCTCGAAACGGACGGAACAGTGTACTTTCGACTAACACCAGCGATTGAACAAGGTGGGAAATCAACGAACCATATCCAATTTGGTGGATGGGTTGTTTATATGGCGAAATTACCATAAAAAGCAATTTTGAAACGAATTGTCTTTCGTGGGGAATGGTTGACGATCGGAACACGCCCCGTAAAACGAAAACTACTAAACGGGAGAAGTCAGGAAATGGCACCAGCTGAGGGCAGAGAAATAGCCACAGTGGAATTGTTGATGTTTTAGCGATAAATTTGTCTAGATAGTTGAAGTCCACCATAAATATTAATATGTGGCATAAAGATTATGTCAACGATAAGCTTTTTGTTAAGTGGTTTTAATTAGTATGGTTCGACCCATCGGGGGAATCGGGGTTTTATTAATTCATCCGAGGCATTAAAACAATTTTGTCTATGGGCGACTCGGACTGATCAATCTCAGGCCATTCGGCGCGGATTTACTTTCGTGACATAAATCAACGGAACCTGCAGACATAAAACATACAATGAGACGAGTAATTTCCTAATCCGACGAGTTGGTGTGTCCGCAAGCCTTCAAGCGCTGGCAGGCTGGGCATTGATTACAGCTTTGACTATGCGATCAAACCATAGAGGATAAGGATCATACGGATAGCTCGATTTCCAACGGAACTTAATCAAAGCGTCAGCTGGCGGGAGATTAATGTGCAGATCATAACAATTCTCTTGTTAGTGACACTCCCCACGGAATGTGTCGTATAGTACAGATTTTTATTGAATAAATTTGCACAGCTCCATCTGACTTTCATTGGTCGATGGGAAATGATTGACCGGGGATTTTTTTTATTCGCGATGATGCTGTATAGATTAATTCAAATCAGAAACCAATATCAGAGGAGTGAATCTACATTAAAATTTATGGCAAAGTCAATGTTACCATTCGCTTGCCGCTCAAAGCTCTCAAACCCGAATCCGAAACGTGATAGAAGGGTGCATTTTCCCTGCAGCCGTACAGCAGCATAGCTAATCATTGTTCCCGTGTGCAGCATATCTGATTTACGCATATCAAAACGCGCGTAAGTTGGCCCCACCACCCGTAGGGCAACATTTGAGACCGGGCTCCGTGATCCATTCGAGCAGTGCTTGATCGATGGTAAAAATCGTGGAACGTTTAACTAAATTCTAAAGAACATACATACGTCCACCGCGGCCGATACAATGTGTATCCTTTGCCTGTTCATACTTCGTACCCGCAAACCATATTTAGGCTTCTTTCGCAGGTGAATGCACCCATCCGTACGTAGCGAACCACGAACCACACGGACAGATCCTCTCGAACAGGCGTAGAACTGAAGTCGCCCGTTCTGTGTCGAATCGATGTCGTTGAATGAAGCCGGTGCTTATGTGGATAGTGGGTCTTCTGGAAGCGTCAAAATATATTTGTTCACGAACCCGATCAGAAGAAGGTGACAAAATTTCAGAACGATGTGTTGTTTTGTTACGGCGATTTTTTCTACCAAATCGTTCTAGAAAATTACTGCTAGGTGCCACAAAACATGAAATATATTTTAGAGTCAGTGGCACAGCCTGAAATTTAGCTCGTAGATGCGTAATGAATTTTTTTGAATTTGCTTAATAAAAGGCGAGTCATTAGTTATCGCGACTGCTTAGATTGTTTGTTAAATCAGCTTATATTATCGAAATGAAACCAAAGTGTTCAACATTGAAATGAATTTGAGTAATATAGGGGAACATGGGGAGACTTGACCAGGTTTTGAGCTAAAACTGCATAAATCTCTTAAAAAGCCTTCAATCCCTCAAAAGTCATCGAGATATAATGTGCAAAGTTATTGTGAGTCTTTATGATTTTTTGCAGAATTTTTATTTTAAGTTTTGAATAGTTACAAAATATTTTCTGTGATCGTTTTTTTTGGTCAAGTCTCCCCACTGCGGGGAGACTTGACCAAGGCGTGGGGAGACTTGACCAAGATAATTTTGAAAAATCACAAAAAAAAATTATGACGTAAAATATACTGTAATTATCTTTTTCCATATTGTCGATATTCTTAGGTAGCAGTGAAAAATATAAAAGGGTTGCATTTGATAAATTTCGATTTTTTTATTGCATTTCTTTTTAAGGATTAACTGTATTGCTAGCATTGCATGTTCGCGCGTCACGAAATCAGTCCTACTATTGCTAACTAATACTAAAATATAAAGACTTATGTTTGAGATGGGATTTTTTATGGCGTGATTAACATTAACAGTAGATACCAAAGCATAATAAATATCAGGAATTTTGTATCTTTCTTCAGCTAATTGCCACTTGGTCAAGTCTCCCCACAAAATCTTGGTCAAGTCTCCCCAACATTAATTATTGCGTTCAATGTCATGCAAATTCTACTAATAACTATTCCAATGTTCCAATTTATGTAAAATCATTTCACTGCTTCACAAGGATTAAGATGGTATATTAGTACATTAATAGTAACTAGTAGTCGAGTAGATATGTCCATACAAAATTTGATAAAAACTTACATCATTTAATGCAAATTTATTATTCACGTAATATTTTCTGTAAAGAAAGGATTTTTCATTCCAAACTTTTAAAATTACCTTAAGGGATCGAAAGAAGTATAAAAAACCGATTTAATCCACCTAGCAGTGAGATGAGACATTTCTTACACATATCACTGTTGGATCATTCATTAGTTTGCAGAACTCATGCGAAGTAGTAAATCAAAATTATAAAATACACGAATCAATTTATATTAGCTTAATTAATGGAAATTTAGACTATATTTAGAAATAAGTATAAGATTAATAGAATGAATTGACTCAAACTAATAAATTGAATGAAATAAATAAATGGAATGACTGAACCTGAAATGAGTAAAATTAATGATATGAACAAAATGAATTAAATGAATCAAATGAATCAAATGAATCAAATGAATCGAATAAATCAAATGAATCAAATGAATCGAATGAATCAAATGAATCAAATGAATCAAATGAATTAAATGAATCAAATGAATCAAATGAATCAAATGGATCAAATTAATCAAATGAAGCAAATGAATCAAATGAATTAAATGAATCGATTTAATCTAAGGGTTCAAATGAATAAAATGAATGGAATGAACAAAGAAAATAAAATGAATAAAAAAATAAATTAAATGAATAAATGAAACCAACGAACAAAATATAACAAAATGAAGTGAATTGACAAAATGAATAAAAAAGAAGAAAATGCATTAATTGAAATGATAAATTATTCGATGTTGTAAGGTTATAAAGTAATAGAAAAAATAAATTGTGTCAAAAGAATTATTTGGATGAAATGAATAAAACTGAAAAAATAGTCAGGTTAATAAAATGTTCTTCATTTTAAACAAAATGTATGAACTGGAAAAATGAATAAAATGTGCATTGAATGAAAACAGTGAATAAAATAAGTGAAATGAATGATATTACTAAAATGCACGAAATGAATAAACTGATCAGAGTGAATCCAAATGATGAAACGAATAAAGTAGATTAAATGAACGCAGATGAACAAAATTTCTAGGGCTTCTATCCTTTTTTTGTTTTAGTCTTTTCGTTTTCACGCTTCTTTACTTGACGGCGTCGTTTTAAGATTATTTAGTGTTTCAACATTATTGATAGACCTTAATTAGTTATCAGGAACCTAGAACGTTCAATTTGCTTTGGAAATCAAAGTTTACTTTTTGGTTATATATTCCCGAACAATATTGTGCAGAATAGAATTTGTTGGTTCAGTAATTCAACGCGCAATTGAATATAGTAAAGTGAGACAAGGTCACATGACACATTCTTTCGTGACGTTTACAACGATTTAACGAATCTTCATTCGACAAATATGTCATAACTTTATCAAATGAACGCCTACATCAAAACTTATTACAGATTCGGAAAGTAGACAAAATCTCACGAAAGCTTTTTGAACAGAGAGCAAAAGATGGAGAATGCGATACGTAAAAGAGACAAGTAGATATTTCAAAGTTTTCATTTGAATTAAAATAAATAGTGTGAAGTGTCTAGGCTATGTCGATAGCATAAAAGGCGTGCATTCAGTTGATTATAATGCAGTCTCTTTCCAGTCATCCTTATAGCTTGCATATTGTTTCGTTCGGAATTCTCGTTCAGGAAATATGGATAAATAATCCCTGTACAATCCAATACTGTGAAAAAGAAATGGTTCAAACTGTCAGGATGGCAAAAATGTAGTCAGATCAACTATCTGTCCAATGCATAAACTCTGATTGTAATCCTCGTTAATTTACTTTTACAATATGGAAAACTCGAACGAAACGTGTGCTGAATTATCCAATGCCTCGTTACTAATTGAGGTGTACTCAGTATAGAGCAGATATGGACGACGATAAGTTAGAAGACAACTTGTACTTGCATCCCCCATTGAGAGTGGGGACTTTGGGAGACTTCTTTTCCCGGATCTAATTCGTGGATATTTTTGAGCTTTGATCCGTCATTTTTCATGAAAGTTCATACCAATATAATGTATGTGCATTTTCAATAACATCATCACAAAAAGGTGTTCTTAGTTTTCACATGACATATTTGAGCATATGTTTTATTCAAAATTCAATAGAGATACGAAGAGTTGAAATATCGCACGTGGAATGTCCCACCTCCCAGTTAAGTCACATATTTTTCTGAGATAGCCATGAATTTCCTTTATTATAGTGTTTATAAAGCTTTGAATAGAACAGAAATAAATTTGAGTTGATGTAGTTTTCGATGGTCACCTGTTTACCC
This sequence comes from Topomyia yanbarensis, assembly GCF_030247195.1. Lineage (NCBI taxonomy): Eukaryota > Metazoa > Arthropoda > Insecta > Diptera > Culicidae > Topomyia > Topomyia yanbarensis. Next base: position 83,351,772 of record NC_080671.1, read on the forward strand.
ATAGTGCAACGTTTCGAAATACCAATTTCACCTTGAAAATAGTTATAGTTTTCTCATAAGGCAAATATTTTGCAAATTTCTTCGGACTACAAATATTTTATTTGACATGTACGATGTATTATTAAACTTGTTTCCGCGAGTCTCTTGTACGCTAAAATGCAAAGGAAATAATAGGGTAACAGACAAAAAATAGTTTTGTTTTCTCAAACCTTCACAATTACATCGCACACATGAAATTAGCTTGAATATTAATAAAGATTAGCAGAGAATCTTATCACACAACTTAGAAATGGATAGAGAAATAGCAAGATAAATGTGAGTCGTGACAGTTGTCACCAACGTGAAGAAAGAGAGAGAGAGAGAGAGAGAGAGAGAGAGAGAGAGAGAGAGAGAGAGAGAGAGAGAGAGGGAGAGAAAGAGAGAGTGAGATAAAGATGGGGAGGGCATGTGAGGCCAATAAGGTCTGGTTTTTATAGGTATATTATGCGATATATTGATTCCTTACATCCTTATTATAAATAATGTAAGTAGTAATTTTTGCGCCATAACCAATATAATCTAAATTTTGCAATGAGCTAAATTTTTGCTAGAGTTTTGGGATTCAAAAATACAGTTTCTTTCGGTGATGCCACGAGTATAATTGTATGAGAAGTCTTATCTCACTACTAGGTGAATTACTTGATGATCTGTATAGTTATATACCATCCAATATTTACTTCACGATTGAACGCAACGCCTAATTCAAGGGATAAATACATGAACTCTAGAAAAAAAATAACTATGAACGCATTATTTTGTTTTTGAAGTGAACTTACATATTACATTTAATTAATTCTTACATATTACATTACTTAATTCACAAAATGTTTTCACAATCGAATTTCTTGAATCACGTAGATGTGTTTTCATACCCCGATATTCAAAATCGGTTTAGTTTTTCCCCTAAAATACCAGTAAAGCAATACTCTGTATGAAAGGTCTTCTTTTTAATTAGTGAAAATTAGTAAGGGAGGAATAAAAATACAAAATGTTTAATATCTTCGCCGCTCGTAAAACGATTTTAACAATCTATAGCTTGTTAGAAAGGTATTTTTACAAGGTTTCTAATTTTGTGCAGTTTGTGGGACAACGTTGCCTTGTTTGAAAGTTATTTACTAAAAACCTGCAATGTTTTGACAAAATGACCTATATCTCAGAAAGTAAACAACATATCGAAAATCAAAAATAATAGTGTCAAATGGCAACGTTAGGCCTTTCATTTGAAACTAGTTTCATTAAGATCGGTTCAGCCATTGCTGAGATAATTACATGACATTTTGTACATACATACATACACACATACACACATACACACACACACATACAGACATTGTCTCAAATTGTCGAGCTGAGTCGATTGGTATATGAAACTCGGCCCTCCGGGCCTCGGAAAAAGTTTTCAAAGTTTGAGCGAATCCTATACATTTCTTTTGTAAGAAATGTAAAAAAATGAAAACATTTTAAGAATCGAATAGAAGACGCCATAGCCAAAAATAGAATTTTGCGCTTGGTCAAGTCTCCCCATGTTCCCCTACTCGACATTTGAAGATTAAAGCCCTCGAACCAGAATGTATAGTAGATTTGGTATGTTTTCTCAGTTTTGTTTACTTCCTCCTCTTTCCTTTTCGTTCTTCACCACTTCTTTGGTCATTCTAAGTTCACGCTTCATCATGATCTAATAAGTTTTGTTCGTATGAAGTTCAGGACAGTTTGGTGGGTTTATGTCTTTTGGCATAAAATCCACTGCTTTAGCCGCATACCACTGCTGTGCGGTTTGTAATAGTGGCATGACGCCAAAACAGGCCAAAACAGCGAGTTTTGATCTTCCTGTCTCAAAATCGGTAAAAGACATTTTCGGAGGCACTCAGTTTTGAAAATCTTACCGTTCATGGTGCCTTTGGTCACGAATGGTTCAGTATGTTTGCCACAAGTGCATATGGCCTGCCAAATCAGGTACTTCGAAGCGAATTTCGCCAGCTTCTTCCGTTTGAAACGGTCATCCACAGCAAACTTGTTCTTATCAGTGAAATATTCCTGACACGGTAACTGCTCGAAAACTGCATTGATGTTGGTTTCGGCACCAATGGCGCAACACCGGTATTTCGTTAGCAGCGTGGTGCAGAGTTTCTGGGTGCACATTTTGGCAACATTCTTGTGGCATTTGTCTCGATTTGGGATGTTCTGCACCTCGCTCGCTTTCTTTCCGGATCAGGGCCTAAAATGCTCATATCTGTACAATGAACGATGAAATTCGATAGATTCACCTTCGTCCTGAGTTATTTGATTCTGAATGGACACAAAACAAAACAATAAAGACAAAAACCACTTCTTTTTTCGATTCTACGAAACCGAGTTGCAGAAGCGGGATTTTTCTTTTACTGTAACTTTCCGAATATTCAATCTGGTTTTTATTTACACTCAGTCGTTTTTGATTCTCATTTTACTTTTCATGAAATGAAATTGTAGCAGTATGCCTCATAAAACACAACTAGAACGCAGTAAACTCGAGAAATAGGAACAACCTATCGTGCTTTAGTCTTCCAATACCAGTGCTAGCACGGAATCGAACAGTGGCAAATAAATATTCTTACTAGAGTAATTTTGCTTTCCCATTTCTAAATTCAATATTTTACACCACGCGACAATGTGAAAACAAGAAAAATAATGTTCTCATATTGCTTCCTTGTGGGATTGCTGATTTGTATTCAAGCCGAAAAAAAAGGTGAAAGCTAAGCTGCTCTCGTAACACAGAAATGATAATGCAGACAGTCAGTATTTTTTTAAGACTATTCAACGGTTTACTCGATTGTAAGAAGTCGCCCTTAAATCGGTATTAAACAAATTTCACTGTACGCACATTCTCGTCAACGAAATTCATTTTATTTTTTATAAAATTAAGTACATTTGATATTATATTTCGAGGCAACTTTAGCTTTAATGCTAGAGTCGATATTTTCTTTAAATTCATAAAACGATAAATAAATGACCAACTAACAGCATGAGTTCAAGTTCGAAACAAAATTTGGAATCTTTGAATAATCATTTCGATCCTAAATGTCAAAGTTCGAAAACGCTACCGGGATTAATTGGTAGCATTCACAATCACTTTTCATCAAAATCGTGAGGTGTGCGGCGGGATAAGTTTTTTTGCACTATTTTACCCAAGAATAGAACCACTGGGCACCTGCTCCCATGTCGTAACAGGCGATTAATAACATACGAGGAGTTGCTAGGTCAAGGTATTTTTTTTTATAATTATTAAATTTATTTAGGCCCAAATGCGGTAGCTCAACGAGGCCGATTGTTCGTTTTTTACAATAAATAAAAAAACAACTATGTTGTCCACTGCTATTTGAGGTTCGATCCGTTTGTCTTCTTTTGCGTTGTCGTTCATGTCCATGTCCTCATCCGTACTACTTTCCTGCTGCTCGCGGTCAGATGTTCCAGTTTGTGTCTTACTCTTATCGGTCGTCATTGTATGTTCGTATTTTTCGGCATTCGTTTCGTTGTTGTTGTTGCTGGTTGTTGGTGCTTGATCCGAAGATGTTGGTTTTGCAGCTGTTAGTGGTTTAGCGTAAGATGGTTCTGGGCTGATTTCAGTTGGATTGGTTAAGTTTTCCTTAACAGTTTCTACGCAAGGTTTTCCGAGGTGCAGCTTCTTCGTGCAGAACTGGCACGTAGGAATTTGCCCTGGGTACGTGACTAGTGATGTTTGATGAATGAGAACATCGTCACTTCCTAACGCTGTGACGGTTATGTACACTGAAAGCCATTCGATGAAGAAAATAACAAAACAATTTTTTGTTTTCCTAATTAGTTGATTTCAACAGAAAAATGAATAACGTAACTAAATTTTCTCTTAATTTTGAGAGATTCTCAAATAATAGTTATTGAAAATTATTATTGATTTTGATTCAAGACGCACATCATACGAAATGACAGCAAGTAGCTAAGATGCACACCTTACTGAAATACATCAAGGTAGCGACAGCAACTATGTTCATACACGCTGGGCATAACGGTTTAGCACGTAGGTAGTTGTCTCAGCTTGAAAAGCTTGTTTTATCCTGGACGCAACTACCTGAACCAGTACACAAAAAAAACAGAAATTCAACTCACCTCATTTTGGTTTTACCTAGTTTTTCTATAAAAACATTTCAATAAAGGGATGATTTTTATTGACATTTTTTTCAATACATGTGCACTGAAAATTGAAAGTATTGTCGAAAATTGTCAAAATCATTCTATTTCGGATTTAGCCGATTATATAGTAACATTTCAATTATTAACCGATGTAATATGTAATATGATAATTATTTTTCATCGTTTGAGATTCCAAACTAGATGTGGAATAAGTATGAAGTTTTTTTGTAGTGCTGGATAGTGTTTGTGACTAAATAGAAAAAAAAATATACCTTTATTCTAAAATTCAAATCAATCAATTTCCAACAATCCTTAAATACCTTTGGCTATTTCGTCTCATTTAAGATTGCAGTTTATAAAAAGATAACATTATGAGAAACATACCTCTGTATTATATTTACGTGTGAATTACTGACATACGGAATTTTTCAACAATATAATTCCATACCTTTCATCCGTCGGTCGGTGAAACAAAACGTTTGAAATATCCTATGTTGTATTTTACGATGAAGCAGTTTAATTCAACAATGAGATTAGTTGAATTCTAGTCGTTTGTGTCTGGGCTGAAAAGGTAGTGTAACGGCATATGCAATTGTGTCTGGACTAAAACAAGCGTTAGAAGCTGAGACAAGCGTTTCAAGCTTTAGCTCATGTAGCTTTTCAAGTTTTGTGCCTTAGCTTTTTAAGTTTTGTGCTAGGATGAAACGTTCGTGTCCAGACTGAAACTGACAGCATCAAACCAACAACGTTGGATTATTGTTTGCAACAAAAATTTAGTTCGCCCAAATATTAACTAGACGAAACCAAAAACTCAACTATTTTTTTAGTTGAAATTGTGATGAATCGGTTTTCCGTGTATGAGAGAATTGGCTTGGTCACACGCATTCTCACCACACGAACACCGTTAGGGATGCCCGGGAAAAAATTCCTCCAAGTCTCATGTGTAACGGAGTCTACTTCTCCGTATTTTTGCAAGCATTTTTTAATCGCGCCGTCAGGGGTACGCGTAGCCAAATCATGGATACGAACTTCTACAGCGCCGTTCTCGATGTATACGGGAATGCTATATTTAACATTGCCGCATTCGGCGGTGTGCTGCATGTTGTTTCGCGAGACGAATGACTCAGCTTGGTTAATGTTGTTGAACGAAATCAGCACGCAATGTTTGATATGATGCATTTGTAGGGTTTTCACTTCAGCCAGATTGAGTTTCATCTGCACTTTTAATAACTGTTTCACTTCCCGAATGGCTGGTCTTACGGGGCATTTCGAAAAATCAACAGCAACACAGTTCGACCGTATCTGGGTTGCTTTTTGCTGGGCACCGTCACTCATCACTAAATCGCACAGTAGGTATAGGCTATTGTTATATGGACTGCTTGTGTGATAGGCACCGATTGATTTTTAGGTAGAATTGACTGTTTCACTTGCGCGGGACGATTTTTTGCTTCTGCTCAGGGCGAGATGTGAAGACAAACTGAGGTCAAGGTATTGATCCGTACCGAAGATTTGATCTGGACGGACCATTAGGTTTTGCATCATAGCATTTATCCAAACTATGTTGAGCGAATCACTGACATATAGTCATCTTCTCTGATTCGCTATTTCCGATTGTGTGCATATTTTTGCTGAAGTAACAAAGTTATTATCTAGTCTATTTGAAAAGTTATGAACAATTTTTGTTGAAAAATACACCATTTTTAAAAATTAATTATTATTTTTCACAGAAATAACGCTCCCGCTGTTTTTTCACCGAAAACTGAAAAAGTTCCGATCTTTCAAATAAAATTAAAAGTTTGAAAATTCATTTGCAATGTTGGAAGATATATAGTTTTGAAAAAAAACCCATTTTTGTTTAGAAAATCGCCTGTAACTATGCAAACATAAAAAATAGAAACTTCATTGCTTCAGCAAAAATATGTATTTACAAAAGTTCTAAAAATCTCTAGAACAAAGTACTAGCGAGAAATTTACACATAAAAAGATATTAGGAGAAAACCAATTTTTCAAGTACCACCCTACCTTAAATATTGCAAAAATCATAGCACATAAACCATTAGAGATAACCACATAGTTTCTTCACAAAAATTGCTTCAATTTGATTGATTTATAACTTTATAGAACATTATGTAGCTGAATTTTACATATATAAAAAGTTGATACTTTGAACACCCTGGGACCACCCTAATTCAACTAATATAAAAAAATTGGCAAGAAAGTTCTAAGAAAGTTTGTCGAAGGTACTATATATCTAAAACCAACGATTTAGGCGCAAACAGTTTTGTTTTCCTAAATATGTACAGCTTTGGGTCTATAGTGCAATGTTATAGGTTTCTTCTACGGTTGTACAATAGCAGTAAAGGGTGAAGCCTAATTCTACACTAAATAACAGCATATAGGATAATTTGGGGAGAGATGCCGCACATTTCTTAAAATCGATCCTGCATCAAAATAAACCATTCAATATTTGATGAAATCATTTTTCTCTGTTGCAGTAAGTTTCTAAAATGCTGTGAAATGCTTTTTTCATGAAAAAAAATTCATCAAATTTCCATGAACATTTAAAAAAAGGTCATTGTGGGAGAGATGCCGCACCATGGTCACAAACTGAAAAATTGCGAACAAAAATATTTTTTAGCTATCGTTGATGTTTTTATGATTAGGGATCTTTCATGAGTTACATGAAGTTTGATTACACCTATAAATCGACCAGCACCTTCATTTTTCTTAACAAGGGTAATACAATTTCTAGAAACATTTTTTTATTCAACATTTCAAAAATATTTTTCTTTTGCAACCTTGTGTAAAGGTTAAGTTGGAGAAACTTAATTAAAGCTACTGTTTATTTATATGTTTGTACGAACGATATATATATATATATATATATATATATATATATATATATATATATATATATATATATATATATATATATATATATATATATATATATATATATATATATATATATATATATATATATATATATATATATATATATATATATATATATATATATATATATATATATATATATATATATATATATATCGTTCGTACAAACATATAAATAAACAGTAGCTTTAATTAAGTTTCTCCAACTTAACCTTTACACAAGGTTGCAAAAGAAAAATATTTTTGAAATGTTGAATAAAAAAATGTTTCTAGAAATTGTATTACCCTTGTTAAGAAAAATGAAGGTGCTGGTCGATTTATAGGTGTAATCAAACTTCATGTAACTCATGAAAGATCCTTAATCATAAAAACATCAACGATAGCTAAAAAATATTTTTGTTCGCAATTTTTCAGTTTGTGACCATGGTGCGGCATCTCTCCCACAATGACCTTTTTTTAAATGTTCATGGAAATTTGATGAATTTTTTTTCATGAAAAAAGCATTTCACAGCATTTTAGAAACTTACTGCAACAGAGAAAAATGATTTCATCAAATATTGAATGGTTTATTTTGATGCAGGATCGATTTTAAGAAATGTGCGGCATCTCTCCCCAAATTATCCTATATGCTGTTATTTAGTGTAGAATTAGGCTTCACCCTTTACTGCTATTGTACAACCGTAGAAGAAACCTATAACATTGCACTATAGACCCAAAGCTGTACATATTTAGGAAAACAAAACTGTTTGCGCCTAAATCGTTGGTTTTAGATATATAGTACCTTCGACAAACTTTCTTAGAACTTTCTTGCCAATTTTTTTATATTAGTTGAATTAGGGTGGTCCCAGGGTGTTCAAAGTATCAACTTTTTATATATGTAAAATTCAGCTACATAATGTTCTATAAAGTTATAAATCAATCAAATTGAAGCAATTTTTGTGAAGAAACTATGTGGTTATCTCTAATGGTTTATGTGCTATGATTTTTGCAATATTTAAGGTAGGGTGGTACTTGAAAAATTGGTTTTCTCCTAATATCTTTTTATGTGTAAATTTCTCGCTAGTACTTTGTTCTAGAGATTTTTAGAACTTTTGTAAATACATATTTTTGCTGAAGCAATGAAGTTTCTATTTTTTATGTTTGCATAGTTACAGGCGATTTTCTAAACAAAAATGGGTTTTTTTTCAAAACTATATATCTTCCAACATTGCAAATGAATTTTCAAACTTTTAATTTTATTTGAAAGATCGGAACTTTTTCAGTTTTCGGTGAAAAAACAGCGGGAGCGTTATTTCTGTGAAAAATAATAATTAATTTTTAAAAATGGTGTATTTTTCAACAAAAATTGTTCATAACTTTTCAAATAGACTAGATAATAACTTTGTTACTTCAGCAAAAATATGCACACAATCGGAAATAGCGAATCAGAGAAGATGACTATATGTCAGTGATTCGCTCAACATAGTTTGGATAAATGCTATGATGCAAAACCTAATGGTCCGTCCAGATCAAATCTTCGGTACGGATCAATACCTTGACCTCAGTTTGTCTTCACATCTCGCCCTGAGCAGAAGCAAAAAATCGTCCCGCGCAAGTGAAACAGTCAATTCTACCTAAAAATCAATCGGTGCCTATCACACAAGCAGTCCATATAACAATAGCCTATACCTACTGTGCGATTTAGTGATGAGTGACGGTGCCCAGCAAAAAGCAACCCAGATACGGTCGAACTGTGTTGCTGTTGATTTTTCGAAATGCCCCGTAAGACCAGCCATTCGGGAAGTGAAACAGTTATTAAAAGTGCAGATGAAACTCAATCTGGCTGAAGTGAAAACCCTACAAATGCATCATATCAAACATTGCGTGCTGATTTCGTTCAACAACATTAACCAAGCTGAGTCATTCGTCTCGCGAAACAACATGCAGCACACCGCCGAATGCGGCAATGTTAAATATAGCATTCCCGTATACATCGAGAACGGCGCTGTAGAAGTTCGTATCCATGATTTTGCAACCTTGTGTAAAGGTTAAGTTGGAGAAACTTAATTAAAGCTACTGTTTATTTATATGTTTGTACGAACGATATATATATATATATATATATATATATATATATATATATATATATATATATATATATATATATATATATATATATATATATATATATATATATATATATATATATATATATATATATATATATATATATATATATATATATATATATATATATATATATATATATATATATATATATATATATATATATATATATATATATATATATATATATATGTGTGTGTTGGTAGGGGTTCCTTAAAAGCTGTTCTTGGTTGTTTCTCCCAACAATGAATTTATACAACTTAGGTTTGTTCCTGAAAGATTCATTTTGAAAAAGCATCAATTCGTTGAAATTTTCATTTTTATCCCAAGATTGACATCACTACAAATCAATGCGTTCACTAAAATTAGTGCCTGAAACTTTAAAGAATCAACCGAAGTAACTGATTCTTAGATACATATCGCCCGTTCAAGTATATAGATAAATAGACTCATATTCCTATATGTCACTGTGTTAGGTCCATTAGTTTGTGGATATACCTTATTAATAACCTATACCTGACGCAAATGATGATTTAGTGACATTCCGCGGTGAAAGAAATATTTTAGCTACGTATTCTCCGCCATGGAGTGCGGCATCTCTCTCGCAATTTTGATGCGGCATCTCTCCCAATAGTATGGGAGAAGGGAGAGATGCCGCACGACGATATTTTCCTCTGAAATTATGGGTGACCGTGTTCATGATCAGAATGCCTTCTAAAAGGTCCCAGCTATTTTACCGATGCATGATTTACCAAAAAAAAATCGAGCAATTTAAAAAAACGAAATTTTAATGTGGTACTGAAAAACTTTCGGCACTCCGTGATGCAACTGGACGCACACAAACGTTAATAAAATTGTCTAGAGTTAATAATAAGGATTATTTTACATCTCCAGTGTTCTAATTCTTCGAAAGACAACATCACAATATCATATTACCGTATTAATGTGACCCTATGTACGAGATATAGAAAGTGCTACGCGGCATCTCTCCCGAAAGTACCCTATTCATATACTGACACTTCCATACCAAGGTATAACTTTCAAAGCTTTGGTTTAAAAATCGTATTTAAAAACTACAAGGGCCATACAGCCCTATGGGGTTGCACGAACTGTAGACATGGGACTGTACTTCTTAATGTAAAATATTTATTTTTTTATTACATTTAGAGTAATATTAAATAAAATATATTTCTTACGTATAGTTTAAGCAAGTTTTCTTGGTTATCAGGTCATTTCATATGTAGTAGCTGATCGAATCCGATTAAACCTATTTGAGAAAATCTGAAGAAAGAAGACAGAAAACCGTGACCGAACTAATATCTGGAACTAAATCTTTATAGCTTTTAAAAATTGTAAAAACTTTTCGATTGTGTGTGGTAAAAAATCCGGACCGGCGAAGAAAAATCAAATTTTAGACAATATAATTTCATGTATAGATCAAGCTTTCTAGTTATATTTTGCCATTATTTTAACTTTCCTATAATACGCATACAAATGTAGCGAATGCAGTGATCTTAATCATATATCGAAACTATAAATTAGAAAAATCGAAAACAATTTTATATATCGACTTAGCTGCGTTTTTGCAAAGATTTTTCGAGTGGCAGTGTATTCATTCAGAAATAGGCTTTGTAGTATCTACCTATTAACAGAATCAAAATAGGATAGGCAGAGTGGAAATGAATCACGTGAAGTGGAAATGTATCAATGAATTGATCGAACGTAAACAATAATCTTTCGTTGTGCTTTTCATCGATCCGCGTAAATTTGTGGCTAAGAAAGTTTTCGTCTTTGCGCAACGAAAGAACAGATTGCTATCATGCAGGTTGCGCATGCAACCGGTAACAAACAGGGATGCCACATTGAAATCTGTGTTTCGGTCAAAAGATATTTATCTTTTTATCATCTGTGATAACTGAAACAGGAAAAAATCTGTGATAAATTTCCGAAAAATCAGTGAAAAATCACAATATTTCCAAAAATCTATAAAAATCTGAAATTTTCATCAAAATGCCAAAAATCTGCCATCTGCGAAAGAGAATCTGCGAACAAAAATTGTGAAAAAAATCTCTGACATTACAGAAAAATCTGTGAATATGGTAACCCTGCCAACAAATTAGATATACCTACCTAAACATTCGCCTCAAACGTTGAACCCAAACGCACAAAACAAAATATGCCAACGCTGATGATGATGGGTAGAGCGAAAGAGATAACTAGTACCACGACACTATGTTAACCGTGTTTGAAAATTGAGCTCGAATGTACAAGCGACTTTGTGTTCGAGATTGTACATAAAAGTGTGCTGGAAACATAAAAGAAAGCGCGAGATGGCAATATTGAGTATTGGTTTCATACATAACCTACCTCCCGAGCAAACGAAAAATGCCCCCATGATTATGGTCCAAATTCACCCCCACTGCATGGTGTTTTGATAGTGCTTGAAATAGGTTCAACCTATGAAAACACCATCACCATGGTCCGGAAGATCCCATTTAAAACCCATATTCTAGTGTATTTATGGGTTTGTGTGACCATTTCATGGTGTTTTGATGGTTGTAATATTTACCGCGGACCATGTTCATGGTATTTTTTTTGGAGTTGTATGGTATTTGAACCCATGATTGCTCGGGCTAGCAGACTCCGTCAGACAAAGGTTTTTATATTGTATGGAAAGGAAAACGTTAGTACTTTCAATTGTAATCAAAGCCATCTGCGAAATTTTTGCAATTAAGGAAGTTGCTTAAGGTGCAAGGACCTAAAAATATTCGAAAATTGGCAATAACTTTTTTGTTTCAAGAGCTCCAGATTCATTGTCTTCACCAAAAATGTGTATTTTATCGCCCTGAACAACTTTGTAGAAGACCCTTTTAATATAAAAAATAATCGTAAGAAGTTAAGTTAGAAAAACTGTTTTAAGGGGTCTATCGCAAGTAACCCTCCATATCTCGCTACGCTTGCTGTATTGAGCTTTAGTATCTTCAGCAAAATTCTTCACAACAATATTTTCTAGAACTTTGCGAAAGACAGCAAGTTTCTATCTAAATTATTTGGGGAACACAAATTTTCTATCTCACTTTTAGATGGATTAATCACTTTACTCATTATATCAAAAGATGCGTCTATTTATATTCAGAAACTCCTTCGAAGAAGCCTAATCTCCAAATCCAGCGGTGCAGGAGTTATTGAATTTGAATCGTGAAAACGACGTTTTAAAACACTGTGCAGTGCCTAACCTGCAAAACACGACTGATACGGCAGCGACCATTTGCCGATCGTAGTCTCAATCAATAACGGTTCAAGGCCATTGAAATCAATCAATATTTCGTATGATCTCACACGAAATATCGATTGGAAGAGCTATGCTGCCGCGATATCCGACAACTTCGAATCTACCCAAGAACTTCCTCTGGAGGAAGAGTACAGCTTTTTGGCTGGCTTGATTGTCGACAGCACGAACCAAGCTCAGACTAAGACAGTACTCGGTGCGAACATACAAAAACGATCTCCTAATCCGTGGTGGGACAAAGAGTGCTCAGACGTGTACGCGGAGAAGATTGCCGTATATAAGATCTTCCGGGATGACGGGATACCCGATAGCTATCGACAATATGCGACGTTAGAAACGCAAATGAAGAGTTCTGCCAGACTCTGCCAAGAGATGCTTGTTAAACTTATTTAATAAGTTTCTTGAGGCTAACATTGTCCCACACGATTGGGACAAGTGAAGGTCATCGCCATCCAAAAACCAGGAAAACCAGCCTCCGACCATAATTCGTATCGTCCGATCGCAATGCTGTCCTGTATCCGGAAGTTGTTCGAGAAAATGATCCTATTCCGCCTATTCCGCCTGGGTCGAAACAAATGGCTTACTGTCAGATACACAATTTGGCTTTCGCAAAGGCAAAGGGACGAACGATTGTCTTGCGTTGCTCTCAACTGAAATTCAAATGGCCTGTGCTAGCAAAGAGCAGATGGCATCAGTGTTCCTAGATATAAAGGGGGCCTTTGATTCAGTTTCGATCATCATTCTTTCAGAGAAGCTGCACCAGCATGGTCTTTCAGCGACTTTAAACATTTTTTTACTAAACTTATTGTCGGAAAAGCACATGCATTTTTCGCATGGTGACTTATCGAAATCGCGATTTAGTTACATGGGCCTTCCTCAGGACTGATGTTTAAGCCCTCTGTCATACAATTTCTATGTCAACGACACTGATGAATGTCTTGACAATTCCTGCACGTTAAGGCAACTTGCAGACGATGGCGTGGTTTCTGTAACGGGACCCAAAGCTGTCGTTCTAAAAGGACCATTACAGAATTTCTTGGACAATTTGTCTGTTTGGGCTATTAAGCTGGGTATCGAATTCTCCATGGAGAGAACTGAGCTAGTTGTATTTTCTAGAAAGCGTGAACCAGCACAACTACAGCTTCTATTAATGGGTAAAACTATGGCTCAGGTCTTCAGAGTAAAATATCTAGGGGTCCGGTTTGACTCGAAAGGTACTTGGGGATGCCATATTCGGTATCTGAAACAGAAATGCCAGCAAAGGATCAACTTTCTTCCTACAATAACCGGAACATGGTGGGGTGCCCACCCAGGAGGCCTGATTAGGTTGTATCAAACAGCGATACTGTCGGTAATGGATGCTTCTGCTTTCGCTCCGACATACATTTCATCAAACTCGAAAGAATTCAGTATCGTTCTTTTCGTATCGCCTTAGGGTGCATGCAGTCGACCCATACGATGAGTCTCGAAGTGCTGTTGGGCGTTTTCTTGTTGAAAAATCGATTTTGGGAACTCTCATATCGATTCCTCATTCGATGCGATATCTTGAACCCGGTGGTGATTGAAAATTTCGAAAGGCTTGTTGAGCTCAATTCTCAGACCCGTTTCATGTCCTTTGACCTGTACTTTGACTACATGGCGCAGAATATTTACCCTTCTTCTTACAATCCCAACCGTGTACATTTCATAAATACTTCTGAATCTACTGTTTTCTTCGACACATCCGCGAAAGACGAGATTTGTGGAATTTCGGACCACACACGCCCGCAAGTGGTACCAAACATTTTTTATAATAAATTCCTAGAAGTCGACTGTTCTAATATGTTTTACACTGACGGATCAAACCTCGAAGGGTCCACTGGCTTCGGTATTTTCAAACAAAAGTTCACCGTCTCCTACAAACTCAATGACCCTGCTTCAGTTTACGCCGCAGAACTAGCTGCCATTCAGTATACCGTTGGAGTCATTGAAATATTACCCGCAGGCCATTACCTCATCGTTTCGGATAGCCTCAGTTCCATTGACGCTATCCGCTCGATGAAACATGGAAAGCACTCCTCGTATTTTTTGGGGAAAATACGGGAGCTATTGAGTGCTTTATCTGACAAATGTTTCCAGATTACCTTGGTGTGGGTCCCTTCTCATTGCTCCATTCCGGGCAATGAGAAGACGGACTCCTTAGCTAAGGTGAGTGCCTTAGAAGGTGACGTTTATGATAGACCAATTTACTTCCACGAATTTTTCAGTATTACTCATCAGAGAACCCTCGAAAGTTGGCAAACTTCGTGGAGCAGTGGGGAACTAGGAAGGTGGCTACATTCGATAATCCCTAAGGTATCTACGAAACCTTGGTTCAAGGGAATGGATGTGGGTCGTGACTTCATTCGTGTAATGCCCCGACTCATGGCAAACCATTTCACGCTGGATGCACATCTCCGGCGTATTGGGCTCGTGGATAGTGGTATCTGTGCTTGTTGCGACGGCTATCACGACATCGAGCACATTGTCTGGGCGTGCACCGAGTACAGATCCGCCAGGTCTCGGCTAATGGATACCCTCCGGCCCGAGGAAGACCAACGGAAGTCCCGGTTCAAGATGTGCTGGCAAACCGCGATCTCCTCTATATGTCCCTTATATACACGTTTGTGAAAACCATCAATATACAAATCTTACCGCCCCTTCTTATTTTCCTTATCATTCTCAGAACCCGCTTCCACCTGTATCAAAGCATCTTTATCGAATGAGCCAACAAACACGGGACCTACAGCACGAACATCACACGCTTAACTCGAAATGTAGCCGATCCACATCTGAGCCGTACTACGAAACCTCTGGAGAAACCCCTGCCATCTTGAGGAGGACCACCCGGCGTTCCAGCACATAATTCTTCCTGATGAAGGCCACCCGAGTTTATAATTCATCCGTTGACCTCCCGATGCCTGAAATTGAAATAATTTTCTCCCCTTGCTATCTTTGTCTACCCTCCCTCCCCTGAGTCTTATACCCAAAAGTAACACCCCTACCCCCCAAATATCTTCCCGAAGCATTTAGCTCTTCCAGTCTCTTCTAGTTTTAACTATTATATTATATTATCTCGTTGAAAATGCCCAACTCTACTACCCACTAAAAATAACTCTAATTATGAATCTTTACAAAATTCAATCATGCCTTATAGTTATTCCTACTTTTAAGATAGTCGTTAAAATTGCCCCCCTTAGTTAAACATTATTTGCTCCAATAAAACTGATAAAAATGTCAAACCATATTGCCATAAAAACTAAATGACCCCCCTAATCTTACGAAAATCATATTACCCGCTTGTGTAGATATAAGATAGCTATAAAGCTCATTAGTTTTGTTTAAAAAAAAATCAATATGTAATCCCCTAGTTTGAAGTAATTTAAAATGTAAAACTAAATAAAATTGGCACCTTTAAGCTAACGCAAACGTGCCTTATCAAATAAACGAATTGAATAAAAAAATAAAACACGACTAACAATCGAGCATCTAATCTCCAAAAGCCGCGAGTTCGAGGAACTCCGGAACAGGCATGATATACCAAGCTCCATCCAAGAGTCAAACAACCCGGTGCGAGAGAATAACATGATATGCTTCATTAAGGACGAGAACCTCTTCGACAAAATATAACGGCTGAACTATGCGACAATATAATACAGACCTTGATAACTCTGTGATAAACCACAGCCAGATACAACAACCGCAGACCCCAAGCAAATAGAAGTAATATTCGCTAAATATTAGGGTAAATATTAGTCATAATTTCAGGAACACGATTACGATCTTATTAAATCACTTAGTTCACGAATTTAAAAACGCATTATTCCGTGCATGAGGGATTCCATGAGAAACCGGCCGACCACAAAATCTGACCATCGTCGATTCGAATCGAAACTTTAAAGTTGTGTTCGGTTTATGAATCTCCATTATTTTCTTTGACAATTGCATTTTTTATATACAAGAGCAACTTTTCAAAAAGGCGTAAAGATTTCTACGCGCATTAATTTCAAATTATTTTTTGTTCGATTACTGTATTTTATACAGCAAAACTTTATGAGAACGAGTTTCAGAGAATGAATATTTACGTACAAAAAAAAAATATACACTGAAAAAATTGTTGTGTCATTTTTCACAAAAACAAAAATTTATGTTAAAAATTTAAATGGTAAAAACCCATTTATTTAATTTTTTATATTTTGTCAACAAAATCTCAAGAGAAAAGATACATTTTGAATGTGATTGTATGATGGAGAACTTATCGGTAAAAAAGTTTTTCTAACAATAAATTTATACATGTTTTAAAATTTCATACTAATTGACACACAAAACTGTAATTTTATTACAGAATATAATGCTTAGTCTCATTTTGAATTAAAATGTATTTAACAAAAATCTTCCAAAATGCGATAGTTTTCGAGATACACTCAGGTTTTTTTTACGCGGGGGATACGAGCCGCGTAAATGAAAACCGCGTAAATGAAAACCGCGTAAATTTCAAAATCCGCGTAAATGAAAACCGCGTAAATTTCAAAATCCGCGTAAATGAAAACCGCGTAAATTTCAAAATCCGCGTAAATGAAAACCGCGTAAATTTCAAAATCCGCGTAAATGAAAACCGCGTAAATTTCAAAATCCGCGTAAATGAAGACCACTTAAATTTAAGAATCCGCGATAAAGGGAACCTCATTGATGGATACCGCGTAAATTCCAAAATCCGCGTAAATGAAAACCGCGTAAATTTCAAAAACCGCGTAAATGAAAACCGCGTAAATTTCAAAAACCGCGTAAATGAAAACCGCGTAAATTTCAAAATCCGCGTAAATGAAAACCGCGTAAATTTCAAAATCCGCGTAAAAAAAACCGCGTAAAAAAATACCGCGCAAAAAAAACCGCGTAAAAAAAAACTTGAGTGTATTTGGAATTTTGTTCCAACAAAAGCAGTTAATTCGTGTGTTTATGCCCTTTTTAAAAGTTATTCACGTTACCCCAACATAAACTGTCAAAAATCTAATGTTCATTTTAAATACGCAAAAGAAACTTTTTCAGTGTATTTAAATCATGGAGAAGCTTTCAACAAAAAAGTTTTCCTAACAACAACTTTTGACATATTTTTATAATTCATACTATTTGCAGTCAAAAATACAATTTTCTTTTTAAATATGATTCTAAACGCTATTTTAAATCAAAATGCTCATAACAAAAAAATTCTGAAATGTAGTAGTTCTCTAGATATTTCAAATTTCGTTTTAACAACACAATTCTTTTGTTTTATTACGACCTTTTCAGAAGTTATTCGCATTTTTCCATCAACAATAATAAGTTTTTCGAAAGACCCATAACATTTCCTGTAACTTTCTCTTTGACATCAAGGTGATATTGTAAACCATTTGAAAGCTATATGAAAACAACCAAAATATGATCGAACTATTAAGTTTAATAATAAGACCCTATGGTTGAATAGTATTTTGATCGTTTTCGTATAGCTTTCAAATGGTTTACAATATCACCTTAATGTCAAAGAGAAAGTTACAGGAAATGTTATGGGCCTTTTGAAAAACTTATTATTGAAACGCGAATCACTTCTGAAAAGGTTGTATTAAAACAAAAGAATTATGTTCTTAAAACAAAATTTCAAATATCTCGAGTACTATTACATTTCAGAAAAATTTTGTTATGAGCATTTTGATTTAAAATAGCGTTTAGAATCATATGCAAAAAGAAAATTGTATTTTTGACAGCAAATAGTATAAATTATGAAAATATGTCAAAAGTTGTTAGGAAAACTTTTTTACTGAAAGCTGATCCAAATACACTGAAAAGTTTCTTTTGCGTCTTTAAAACGATAAACATTAGAATTTTGACATTTTATGATTGGGTAACGTGAATAACATTTAAAAGGGCATAATCACACAAATTAACTGTTCTTGTTGGAACCAAGTTCCAAATATCTCGAAAACTATCGCATTTTGGAAGATTTTTGTCAACTACATTTTGATTTAAAATGAAACTTAGAATTATATTCTGTAATAAAATTACAGTTTTTGGTATCAATTAGTATGAAATTTTAAAACATGTATAGTTATTGTTAGAATTTTTTTTAAACGATAAGTTCTCCATCATACAATTCAAAATGTTTCTTTTCTCTTGAGATTTTTGTTGACAAAATATAAAAAATTAGAAAAAATGTTTTTTTTACAATTTAAATTTTTAACATAAATTTTTGTTTTTTTTGAAAAATGACACATTTTTTCAGTGTATATTGTTTTGGGTACATAATTATCCATTCTCTGAAACTCGTTCGTTTTGCTGTATAAAATACAGTAATCGAACAAAAAAAATTTAAATTGATTCACGTAGAAATCTCTGCGCCCTTTTGAAAAGTTGCTCTTGAGTCAAAATAATCTTACTGATTGTGGAAAACGTTTATTCTTCCATGCCGATGAAACGGGTAAAGTTTCATAGGAATCTAAGATGGTCGGTCAGGATTTTAATTATTTTTGGACGGATCTTCGTGGAATTTCTTGCATGCATGCAACCACTGTGCAGTAATGAAAATAAAGGATCATGAAAAAAGGGGGCAGCTAGTCGATACCCATAGTCTGTGGAGATAGGAAGCGGAAGTTTTCCTTTTTAATTCCCGAACATCAAGTTCAACAGGAAGACCGTAGATTTAATTTTCTATCTACTTTACAGATCAATCAATCGAAATCGTAGACGTCGTTGTCCTTACTACTCGGCTTACGTTGCAATCGTTTCGATACCCACTGCGTAGTGGGAAGTCGAATATTAGAATAGTCAAAACTTGTTTGAGAGTGCAGCACATCTTTACAACAAATGCCAAAAAATTAATGCATCTGAAACGAAATGACGCAGTAATACAGGAGGACATGATGCCTAGCGATAGATAGCTTTCCTGTCCCAAATCAATTCACTGCCACTTTAAAGTGCTAGAAAAATCTGGTGAAGCATTCTCATTGAACTGCAATCCATTTCAAAGTAAACTAAACGCGTACTTTTATCAACGCTTTCGTACTTATGTGTGCACTTACGTTTACAGATAAAGCGACACGTCCATTTATCTGTGCCACTATATAAAGTATACTGTCAAACTTTGCGCAGCTGCCTATCTGTGCATATCTTTTCATTTCTGTTGAAAATGATTATAATGATCGAACGAAACGATATCGGAACTGCCACAGTGCAGAAAATATTTGGAGGCTGGACCAGCGAAAAATGTCGGAGGTACTCAGGTATAAGTCAAATACAATATTTTATAATGGGAAACGGAAAGCTTATCCTTCTCGGATCTGACGAATGCTTACAATGTACCACCAATATACTTTGATTTACGGATGAAATTTAGGTTTTGCAAATAAAGTGTATTAAATTAAATACAAATATAAAATACAAAATATTCTTTTGAAAATCAATCGTGATTATTACATATTCGACTGATTCCGTTGACTTCCCAATATGCTAATAAACATAGCTAACCTAACAAACGTATCGAAACGACACATCCCAGGCACGACGGGGCCAATGTGGCTTACGGCTCAATTTCAGCTTCATTCCTCAATCACGCTTGACAAGCGGTTCGGTATCGGCGAAAGCACTCTCGGGCTCGCGCAGTAGTGACTGATCGATAGACTTTACCATAACAGTCGCCAGTTAGCACCGCTTGCAGACGATCGATCTGTGTTGAAGGGGCATCCGGAGGGAAAGGGGGATATGTATGTATGTATTGTGGAAAACGATCTCCGGTGCACTTGCATATATTTTCGTTATCAATCGACTGGAATCAAAAACACCCTTCGGTCGGTAGTGAGGCTGCTGATGACGATGACGGCTGATGCTAAATAACATGGCGGAACGGTTCTTTTCAACTTCGATCAAGTTGCAAGCTGCACTGATGCGGAATGTTACACATAGGGTGGCGGATGGGGATTCTTCAGCTGCCCTTCGCGACAACCTATCAGCCATTTTGGATTTTGTGTTCCGTGGACGAACAAACGGGCCCTTCCCCCTATTTGAAAGGATGGCTCGGAGGCGCTACCCGACGTTGGGAAATAGGATGAAAATTTATTATTATAATTTTAATATGAATAATTTATACAGATGAGAGTAAGTAAGCGGGCTACGCGGGAAAGGAAATTGCACCCATCATAATTCATAAACACATGTAACGCAGCTTTCATATTTTCACCCGTATTATCATCATTACGCCCGATATTATTATTAATTTTATCATGATGGGGCACTATACGTGTAGCAAGGAGTCGACAAGCGAATATACGCCTCGATTTTTTTTTATCGCTGTTGCAGTTGATGGGCATGTAAGTTGAAAGAACGCCTCAGTCATCAACCGCCATCGCCGGTGGACGAATCGAAAAACAGCAGCGATGATTTTTTTTCTTTCGCATTCTTATCAGCAACAACAACCAGTAACAACATTGTTACCTGAAAGCTATCATTATTTCTAGGCTTGTGGGGGGAAACAATGGACCGCTCAAGTGAGCAACAAGTGGATAGTTGCTCAAGAGCAGATGCTACTGAATGCTACCTTAGCGATTTGCCGGGCGTTGGCCATGTTGATCGATGTGTGTGCACATCTGAGAAAATGTGTCCCGCTACTCTGGGAACCATTTTTATTAGCGGTTAGATTTTTAGCAGCCGATAGCAAGTAGGTAGGGTTCAGATTTATGTAGTAAATAAATAATTTCGTTGAGCTATAGCTTAATAGCTTTCAGCCGAAGATAGCGATAAACAGATAAAAGTGTTTCCATGCAGGTTTAGCCCAAGCCAGGTACACTGTTTATAAATACAAATAAATGGGCGGGTTTGCCAATAATTCGAAAGAAATATAATCTACATTCAAAATACATCTTGATAAAGTTGTGCAGTTGTTCCAATCGTGGCCCAATTTAAATCGATTAGTCTCAACAGTTTTCATGCGACGAGTGATTTCATGAACCGAAGTCAGAGACTTAGCCTATGCGTTTAGAAAGGACTATCCGACCAGAGAACACCAAAATCTCGATTCCTTGAAAACGATCAACAAGGACCGAAACGTTGTAAGATGAGAGCATACAGGAGTTCCTCATTACAAAATGACTGAAACGCCAATTCCTAACCTGAGAATCAGGAATCAGCACATATTGGCTCGAATGACACGTTCCTCGTATGCAGTCGGTGATTTGTGCCTTGACGTGTAACGGGTGATCAAAATGAGAATTTTTTCAGTCATGTAGTTTCAACGAATTCAGTATTTTTCATTAAAATCATAATGTTTATTCTTCAACAAAACGTCAATGCATATTTGAGAAGGGGCCCTGGTCGGCCGTACGACGCAACTTAGTCGCGATGCTCACACAAGAGCGCTGGACGGCACTGACGTCAATCTTCCGGATAAAATTCCGGATCCTGGTGGTCAACTGCTTCGTATCGTTGTCCCGCCAATTATTTTTATACACTTGGGCACTAAGAGAGCCGAAAAAATCCTCAATGGGACGGCACTGGGACAAGTTGGTCGGGTTCCTTTCTTTCCTTAAGAACGGCAAAAAAAATTTCTCAAGACACTCCTCCTGTTACTAGACCGCTCGGCTTGAACCACGGCTTTGAAATCCGTCTGTCCGATGTGGCGATATACAGCATAACATTTTTTTTTTAAATTTACTTATATTTTACCTCTTTTAGAGGCCGACTTGTCGCTGGAATAGTAGGTGTCATTTCCTAGAATGTGGGTCTTCGAGAGCGGAAAATAACTTTCGTCACCCAGCACGAACGACGTCCCGCAGTAGTTCTTCGTCATCCACCGGCACTGCGAGTTCACGATCGCTATCGGCTGGTCCGTGTAGTCGGGTGGCCGAGTCTTCTTCCGACAAAAGATGTCCTTCATCTTGAGGGTTCGGTGAATCATGGTATGGGAGCAGTAATATTTTCGACCGGCGTCACGCAAACTCGTTCCGTCCTTATTGTCGAATAGCTTTTTCAACGCTTCCTTCTTCTTCTTCTTCGCCATTATCTTCGACAGACGGCCGCTACCGGTCTTCCGCTCCACGCTCAGGGATGCCAGGATCCAGTGAACTGTACTCACGGGAACGTTCTCGTCTCGAAAGTGGCCTACCGTAAACTTTTTACCACGGTGACCATGCGTTTCGTAAATCCGTACAACACGCTCACGGAGTGCTTGCTGTTTCGACGCCATCTTCGATTGAACTGACAGCACCCGAGCGAACAAAAAACATGTCACCCATTTCTAGGGAATCCAAAGAGCAATTCTCTTGGAGAGAGCAAAGTTTACGCTCTTTACTTTTATTACAGAAAGGTATTGAAATCATTCTCATTTTTATTGAACACCCGTTAATCCAAGATTTATGCAGGTGAAATATTCCATAAAACCATAAAAGAGGTTATCACTACAGGTCAATATTGTGCATGTTCCTAGTATTTTCACTTGAACAATTTCTGAGAAAGTTGAATGTTGTTCATGGATCTATCTTTGATTCATGAACTATTTATTTTACAAATTCCGCGATTTACTTTACATTCTCGTGAATAGAATCACAAATTTGGAATTATTTCACTTTAGTGATTTTGTTTATAGTTCAAGCAACTCAGCCAATGTTGTCCATAATTTCACGTGAACTATCGCACAAATTTTAAAATATTTTTCATGGAATCAGTTCTACTCCCTGAACTGGTTTCTGATTCGTACTACACTGATCACGATCTAGTATTCGTGCTCGTGAAATAGATAATGAAACCACGAGATATTGCCGATTGATTCCAGTTTTATAATCTAGTTCGTATATTTAGAGCCGTAGCGTAGTATTCTGGCGACCTTTGCGGAGCCTCAGTTTTGCGCCCCTTTGGTGTTTACTTTGGTTTTCTTTTTCAGTTCACCCTTTCAAAAAATAATTTTTTTAGGATATAATGAAACGTCGAGATCTACTGCCACCCTGAAATATTGTTTTAAAGATAGCCTTTATGAAACTTGGAAAATTCTGGATTTGTTGGGGTTTGAAAAGGCTGCTTTTATATTATTTTCTGTGCCATATATCTTAAAAATGCATGACACAACAGATCTTGTATTTTCTCGCAAAACAATTTTTTGGCCAAAGTTGGCTCTATTGTACTTTTAATTTTTGCACTGATATTTTCAAATAAAAAAACCCGTTTTAATCCACCTGATTGTGCCTTTCTCATTTATCCAAACTAATACTCCATGGCTGGGTATGTTTAATATAATGGTTGAAATGTCTATTACATATTCAGTGCGATTTACACATACGTACAATGAATCGACAGCTTCGAACTTGAGTTGTTATGTGTCGACGCTGAAACACTTGAAACCAGCGGCGGATCCAGGAGGAGGGTTCGGGAGTTTGGACCCTACCAAAAATTTTCAACATGTTAGGAATTTTAAATAAATTGCTCAAGTCAAACCAAATTTTTCACTGGTTTTTCAGACCCACTAGGAAAATTTTTCTGGAGGAACTAGAAAATTTTATTCGGGTAGGGAGGTACATGATGAGGGAAGGGCGGTTTAGGAAAAGGTGGTGAGTGATGTGGGGGAGAGAGGATAACTCTCAACGTATTCCCCTAATTACGCCCCTGTTAGAATACAGAAAACCTATACAAGTTAAAAAAATTAAGTTGACGATGTTCAGAGTGATTGCATAGGAGAAAGGCAAAAATGCGAATTTGCTGTTTGTCCGCACTCTTCAACCCGTAACTCCGGAACCGGAAGTCGGAATTTAATGAAATTCAATAGCAGCCTATGGGAACGTTGTACCTTTCATTTGAGACTTAGTTTAAAAAGATCGGTTCAACCATTCCTGAGTAACCGATGTGCTTATTTTACATACATACACACATATACGCACACACGCACAGACATTTGCCGAATTCGACGAACTGAGTCGAATGGTATATGACAGACGGCCCTCCGGGCCGGGATTAGGTGACGGATGTTCAGAGTAATTGCATAACCTTTCTATAGGAGAAAGGTAAAAATCGTTTTTTGCCTTTCTCCTATAGAAAGGTTATGCAATCACTCTGAAAACCGACCTTTTAACCGAGGCCCGGAGGGCTGAGTCTCTTATACCATTCGACTCAGTTCGTCGAGTTAGGCAAATGTCTGCGCGTGTGTGCGTATGTGTGTATGCGCGTTTATGTATTTATGTGATCAAAAATAAGCACATCGGTTACTCAGGAATGACTGAACCGATCTTTTCAAACTTCTCAAATGAACAATGGTCCCATAGGCTGCTATTGAATTTCATTTAATTCCGATTTCCTGTTCCGGAGTTATAGGTTAAAGAGTGGGGTCACGCATGAAATTCCCATATAAATCGGAATCAGCATGGTATCTAAAAGATGCAAAACTTCATAAAATGTGTTCGAAAATATTTGGATTTATAGTTTCAGCTCTCTGATGCCCAATAAAATCCACGTTGACCACATTGGACAATTTCGGCGGAACCGGAAGCTTCGGGAATGTGGTTATGTTCCTGAGTAGAATTCACATCTGCTTCTCAGAAATGTCTGACTCGATTTTCGCAAAATCAGTCTCAAACGAAAGATAGAATATTCCAATTGAATGCTATTAAATTTCTTTTAAATCGGAGATCTGATTCCTGTGTTACGGGTTGAAGTATGCGGCCACATGCGAAATTTCCATATAAACCGGTAATCAATATATGTATAAATGATGCAAAAATAATTAAAATGAGTTGCAAGTTGCTTGAAATTGTTGGCCGACACTCTTATACCATTCGACTCACTTCGTTGAGTTCGGAAAACGTGTGTATTCGTATGTGTATGTCTGTGTGTGACCAACAATTGCGCATCGATGACTCGGAGATGACCGAACCGATTTTCTCAAA
This sequence comes from Topomyia yanbarensis, assembly GCF_030247195.1. Classification (NCBI taxonomy): domain Eukaryota; kingdom Metazoa; phylum Arthropoda; class Insecta; order Diptera; family Culicidae; genus Topomyia; species Topomyia yanbarensis. The sequence continues at coordinate 83,377,149 of NC_080671.1, forward strand.
ACAATTCTCAAATGGAAGGTATAATATTCAGTTTGGTGTAGTATCGCCCCCCACTTACCCTAATGCCTCCTCCTTTCATCAACCCCCCCCCTTCCCTTGGCCACCCTCGCGCCTGCATTAGAGCATTGCAAAAAACACTCATTTTTGAAACCTCAAAGGCCTCCTATTGTGACATATAGCAAAGTAAACTCAGATGCCAAATTTCATATCATTTGGACAATTTTAGACCTCCGCCCACTTTGCTTGAAGTTTTTGACATTGGTTTCATGGGAAAATACAGTGTGTTCCACATTTTTACGTTCACCCTAATTTCTCAGAACAACTTTTTTCTATTCAAACAAACTGCACCAATTTTTTAGCGTTTGTTTATAAGCGTAACCATGAAGTTTCTCGAAATTTAGAAGCCCTGGTGCGTTTTGTTCGTTCGTTATGGTAGTTTGAATGAAAAAAGTGATGTCCCATATTTATAAGCTCACCTTACTTTTTTCCCTTTCTTATATAGAAAGGTTATGCAATCAATCTGAACATCGTCAACCTAATCCCGGTCTATCCCCCCATTATACACCATCCTTCACTAAACCCACCTTCCCATATCGCTTATTTGCGATTCTTGTGAGAAGTCACAAGAATCACGTTATTGTGCTATCTTATTTATAATGTGATAGTAAACATTTTTCTGTCAGGCTAGCGGGATTAAAATTCATGATTTCAGGATCTTAGTCGCGATTTTTGTAATTTTCTTTTCTATCGCGATATTTTAGTTATGAATAGAGTGATTCATGTTCATGATTTCAGGATCTAAGTCACGATTTTTTTAACTACTGTTCATGTTATCGTAATATTTTAGTCATAAATAGAGTAATTCATGTTCAAAATTTTAGGATCTTAAACATGATTTTCGTACTTTCTGTTCATGTTATCGCAATGTTTTATTTTAAAACTTACTTCCAAATTTGACACGAAGAGTAATATGACCAGTGTTCATGATATCAGCAGATATACCATGGTATTCGTAAGCTCTCTTCGCCTAATTGTGATCTGTAACTTTTTGGTTACTATCGATTTTTTTTTATTCGGAATAACGTGACAATATGTATTGGATCATAAAAATATGGCTGATTCGCGATAACTTGTTCTGTGAATTATATTACGCACACTATTTGGGATTCTCATCGCATTTTACGTTTTCTATCTAGATATCACCATTTACCTTGAATCAAACTTGAATTTGAATTTGTGTCCCCCAGCGATAGCAAGTGGCGAATGGGGTTAAATTTCTGATGATGGCTGAAATTAAAAATGAGTAAACTGAAACGTAAACAGTAAGAAGAATTTTTGATATAATCACCGAAAAACATCAATCTAAAAACGATAGCATGAATTTAGAATATCGCGAAATAGTTCACGAGAACATATCCAGAACATTTTAAACTAATAATTCAATTTTTGGTCTTTTGACTTAAGTGCCAATACCTTATTGGGTACTGGTGGTATCCAACGGGGAAAAACGATCGGAAATGGTGAGTGAAGCTAAGCAATCATGTGAAAAAAAAATCCCCCCAGAGGCGAGATTCGAACTCGCAATCTTTGAGACTCCGGCCCAACGCACTAACCCTTATGCTATCCCTGGGCATGGTGACATCCCAGAAAGAACGCATGCATTTTTTCGCATGATTGCTTAGCTTCACTCACCATTTCCAATCGTTTTTCCCCGTTGGATACCACCAGTCCTAAATAAGGTATTGGCATTTAAGTCAAAAGACCAAAAATTGAATTATTAGTTTAATTCGAACGGGCGGGTTCGCTCCCGTCATACCTTTGTTCACTAGGCAAGGGACCAGAAATCGGCAGTCTTCATTAGCTCTGTCACCCACCGAAGTACGATGGGTAATGAACTAAAATTTAGACATCAGACGATAATAAAAACTCGGACCTTGGTATTTAGCGGGGAAATTAAGTAAATCAGATGTCTTGGGGTGATCAGCTGCCGTTGTGTGTGATTCTCGCTTTGCAGGCAGGGTACGATCACCGTCGCCATTGAGATAATCATATGTTCTTTCTGGGATGTCACCAGACCCAGGGATAGTATAAGGGTTAGTGCATTGGGCCGGAGTCTCAAAGGTTGCGAGTTTGAATCTCGCCTCTGGGGGGAATGTTTTTCGCATGATTGCTTAGCTTCACTCACCATTTCTGATCGTTTTTCCCCGTTGGATACCACCAGTCCAGAATATTTTGATTTTGTGAACTAAGGCTCCTATATCAATGAAAATCGTCATGAGTCAACTTTTGGTTTTATGAAAAATGTTTATAAAGTTGTGAACTAGTTCGCGTACTGAAAATCGCATTAGAAATGACTTGGCGCAAACCGTGACTGAAGTTCACAAGACAAAAACAATTAGTTCCACTAAAATAAGCGTTATGCGGGCGTTACTGAAGGGAAATTTAACATAATTATAAAACACATATTTTTGTTCATGGTCCTGTTTTCACATCGTAGAAACGTGATTGTTCCAGGATTCATGGCACTTTATTCATGATTTTGGGAACAATTTTTTTTTTTCGTGTAGTTTGGATTAATGAGAAAGACACAGGCTTTTCAGTACTTAATGCTTTGAATGAATATTTTATTAACAAAGCATTAGTAGTAAGTGATTTGTCCGCCTATTTGAAAAGGCATTTTTTTCGTTTTACTTTTAATTCGATTTGACTTTCGAAACTTCTCGTAACGATGTTGTTCCATGCAGTTTTGTTATTTGCTCACACAATGTGCACAAAGAGCGAAATACACCGATGAAAAAAAGAGCAGCCCAAGAACACTACGATGTGCAGATCACTCGTACAAAGAGAATCCTGAAACCGAAAAAAAAGAAAGAGCTGTGCACAAAGAGATGCAGAATTTCGCACAAAGAGTCACCTTGAAGAGCCAGTTTTTTTGTACCACCCCTCACTGATAAACAGGGAGGAAGGCGAATACAATTCAGATCGAGTTTGATCGGAAGAACGTTTCCAATATGATTTTGGTTGCCTTCCCTGCTTCCGTGCGCGTGTGACCAATATGCACACTAAAGAGCTTTTTTATTTCTACTCTTTTATGTGTGGAGCCAAGAAGTAGAATGCACACATGGGAGCAACACACACCGGAGTGAAGAGGTCTATTGTAAAGGAGAAGAGCGGTGGTTCGCATGAAAGGTGCAAAGAGTGTTTTTATCCTTCTCTTTATTTGCTCTGAGGTGCATTCCATCCCTGGTTCCATGCTAATTTGATCGATATAATATCTGAAGATGTTGATTCGAGCGTTTCTATGAAATCTACCACTGTCCCATGTAGTATGTGTTATCAAAACCATCGCGAAACATCATGTTGTTAATGTTCTCATTCGGTATAATATCCGAAGAGAGTGATAAGACTTATAAGAAATGTCTCATCACACTGTTAGGTGGATTAAACTCGTTTTTGATAGTAAAATTCAGCCATTTCAATTCATATTGTTGTTGGTACAGCATTCAAATAAATATATTAGATTCGAGGTCTAGCTCTAGAAAGGACCTCAATTGTCAAGACAATCACAGATATCTGTAGTTAGACTGAATTTAATTTATCATCTATTTCTAATTACAATTTTTCCCAGTTCGGTATTTTTCATATCGGTTTCGTAGCTGTTCTATTTTGCTGAATCAAATTTTCTGTGCTTTTAACGATATATGAGTTCAACACGATATCGAAATAGAAATAATATTCTAACAAATTGCTAGTAATGTTTCTCCGATTTCGAATCGATGAAATTTCCATTCCAACTGTAATCTAACAATAGCTACCACCTTGAAGTATGTCCCGAGCGTTCAATTCATACCCGTCGTAGGCGCACAAAAGTTCATCCCCTTCCCAGGGTGTGGTTCGAACAATCCTAAAATACCATCCTCCGGTCATTAGTCAAGCCACAACGATTTTATCAAGATTACCACCAGATCTCCCGAATGGAAATGATGGATCAATTCTTGCCCGTCCAATAATGTTCGGCCATTAAAAAATGCCAAGCATCTCACGTACAGCGACCCAAAACCTAGCCAAAGCCATCCCATATGTGATACCCGGCAGTTAATCAAACGACAATTTAATTCCTTAACATCTCTATCTGCCCGATCCGATCTGCGTTGTGCATGCTGTGGTGAGCCTGGCACGATTCCTTCGGTGCTTCTGGGGCTGGCTGCACGGTTGGCCAGATTGTCAAATTGCCGTACACCGCCGCCACCGCCACCGCTCGGAAAACTAGCAAATCGCAATCGTCTATTTGTTGTGGTATGAATATCGAGTCGACCAACACGTAATAATCCAGTAACAAATGAGCCTAATCAAAGGAAGAGGAAAACACTGGCAGCAATCTAACCACCGTTCTCCGGCTTCTTGGAAATCGTAGGGAGTCCTCCGCAGGCCCATTCAAGGCACTCGCAAACGCCGTTTTGGAGAGCTTTGATCGTTGATAAATTGTCTCGTTATTCATTTTATTGGCATTCAAAGCGAGCTATGGTAGGTATGCGGCTAATATCGCAATGGCGATATGAACGATGATGGTCTTAGAACATCCGATTGCCCCAAGGCGAGATTTGATTTCAATAATCGCAGAGTATGATGTCGCTGCGGGGAGCCCAACTCGATGGCGATGTCCCGTGGCAGCCATTATTGGACATAATGCGATAGGCCTGGGGTCTGGTTTTGGGGGCAGCGATATCGGTTGTGATGGGGACCATAATTTTAAAGATACACATGGCTTTTACGCACTTTACATTTAATATTGTTTTAGCCGATTTTAAGTACTTTTCGCGCAGCTTTCCGTTTTTTTTGGCGTGATCATGACTCCATATTTCAACCTTTTTCCGTTCAAAAGTGATTTTGTTAAATCTTTCGAAAACGGCGGGGAAAATGCCAAAAATCCTAGTATATCTCGAGCTTGTGAGCTTGAGCGTGTGAGCTTGTGTGATCAAAAATCCTAGTCTATCTCGAATAGAATAATTAATAACAAGCACCTATTAAAATCCAAATCATTGTCTCGTGAAGGGTCCGCTCGAATGAACACGGTACCATTATTTATCAACTTCATTTGCAGGGTTGGCGATAAATTAATCGGAAATGAACAAAACAGTATTGTCGAAACTAACATAGAGCCAGCACATGACATCTCTGGAGTCTGTCCAGAAGTAGCGTTGCTGGACCTTTATAGAGAGAGACCCCGTAATTGTATCCGCCAGTCTTACTCCAATAACGGCTGCTTGTAGTTCGGACTGGGGTATTGATAGAAATTTTAGTGGTGCAAGCCTGGTTTTTGCCCCAACTAATGCGCATTCAACTGTGTTCCCTTCTTGGAAGCGTAAGTAGACAACTGCTGCAAATCCATTCTCACTCGCGTCTACAAATGTATGAATTTCAACGAGGTTACATTTTTTTACTGATGTAGTAGTTCGGAAGCATCGGGGTATTTTAACATCGGACACTCGAGGTAGGATCTGTAACCATTTGAGCCATTTTTGAAAATGAGAGTCGTGGATTTGCTCATCCCAGTCGATGGATCTCCAGATTTCTTGTAAAAGGATACGGAGGAACATCATGTAGTGGCTGATCAGGCCGAGCGGGTCAAAGACCATCATCAACGTGCGTAAGACATCACGTTTCGTCGGTTGCTTTTTTCCGGATAGTAGGTCGGGATCATGTCTGGTAGACAGCTTGTACGTAAAACAATCTGCGGTAGTATCCCACCACATCCCAAGAACTTTCTCGGTTGTATCTGCTTCTCCAATACTCATGCTTTTTTTTCGCAGTTTCCTGTCCTTCTAAAGCAGCAACGACTGCCGGTGAATTTGAGACCCAGTTTCGCATCTCAAAGCCTCCGGATTCGTGTATCTTTTTTACCCCAGCTGCTAGTTGTTCAGCTTTCTCCTCCGTTTCTGCACTGATCAGCATGTCATCAACGTAGTGCTGGTGAACGATAGCGTGAACGGTATCCGGGTCTTCGTGCTCGAATTTCCTTGCGTGGGCGTTTTTAACAAACTGTGCTGTACTGGGGGAGCAGCACGCCCCGAACGACATGACCTGCATAACATACGTGCTGGGATTTTTGTCAGCTACCTTCTCCTTCCACAGAAAACGTTGATAGTGCTGATCCGCAGGTCTCATCCGGACTTTATGATACATTTCCCGGATGTCCCCGGAAACCGCCACACGGAACTCACGAAATTGAATCAGGACGGACATTAAAGACGTTAGCTGATCGGGTGCCTTGAGAAGTACTGAATTCAATGAGACTCCTTATGAAATAGCGGCCGCGTCCCAGACGAGTCTTATTTTGTCGGGTTTGTTAGGGTTCACTACCGGAAACATCGGAAGGTACCAAACTCGTTCTTTAGTTCCTCTTCAGTAAGTTTCCTAATATAACCTTTGCCTAGGTAGTCGTTAATTTTTGAGGTCAGTTCCTGAGCTAGGTTTTCATCCCTCTGCATCCGCCGATCGAAGCATTCCCATCGCCGTAGCGCCATTGCCCTGCTGCCCGGGAGTCTGACGTTATCGTATCGCCATAGAAGGCCGGACTCGTAACAACCGTTCGTATATCTGGTCAACGATTGCAGCAGCTCGTTCGCTCTTTGATCGTCGTTGGATAGTAGCAGTTTGTTTGGTTTACTAATTCCAAGACTATCGAGCGAGAAGTACCGTTTCATGGCTTCGTGCAGTACCTCGTCTGGTGTCATCTCGCATTGACATAATTGAAGACTGTGATAATTGATTTGGATGGTGCCATTTCTCGCGCTGGAGCAGCATCCATAAATCATCCACCCTAGCCGAGTTTTGACTGCAATGGGTTCATTCGGCTTACCTTCACGGTAGTTCATCACGTTTCCCAAGCTGGCGTGAGCCCAATGAGAAGTCGGGGGCTGACTTCCTGGTACGATTCCACCGGCAAACCCACCAGATGTCGGTACTTTGCTAGCATCTCCGGCATCAGTAACGTCTGCGGCCGAAGCTCTAGACTTTCGACTGTGTGTACTTCGCGAAGCGAAAGCTTCTTGGAGGGGTTTGTGACGCTTGAAATCTGGAAGTTTACTTTCTGAGACAGATCTTCCGTTCTGTTAGCGCCACATGTCCATCGCAGGTATAGAGACTTTGTGGGTCCTTGTACTCCCAATTCGTCAGCTAAGCTCTGCTCCATCAGCGTGAGTTCAGATCCGTCGTCTATAAAGGCATAGGTTCGTACCATCTTTGATGGACCATAAAGGAGAACTGGTACGATTCTGAACAGGATCTCGGACTGCCCTTGGTGAACGTTACAACTTGTGCTGGTAGCTTGATTCCTTTGAGTTTGTGGAGCTGCTCTGGCCGGGGTGGAGGATGATGTCGACGAGTGCTTTCCTTCATCGTGTATAAGAGGATGGTGCAGGTATGAGCAGTCGTCGGTACCGTACATCCTTTTCTGTTTGCACGGGCCATTGTGCTTTCGTAAGAACTTCCGACAAACTTTACACTCCCGCACTACTGCCCACTTTGAATCATAGCTAAGCTCCTTGAGTCGTCTGCACTGTGCGAGCGTTAAACAGATTCCTTTGCATCCGACGCATACTTTGCCTGACTCCTTTGGAGTATAAGTTCTGCTCACCATTGGGGCGTTCGACCCGGGTAAAATACATCAAAGTGCCATAACCAATAGTTTCATCGCAAATATCAATGTCCGGTTTTTTTCGATTCCGTCCCACTGTGCGCCGGTAAATTTTCGCCTACGGGTACCACAGCCAGAAAAGGTTACAACCCAGAAGCACTCAGCAAACAGTCTACCACCCAACAGCAGTGGCAAACTAATCCTTGCCAATACGGGAGCAACGGTACCCTCACCGAAGACCCTACTAGCTCGAATAAAAATGTGAATGGCAAATAAACACGAGCGCCCGCTTCCCCGTGCTGGCCACGTCCGGGTGAGTTCCGCCTAGCTGCGATGCGCCCCCGGGACAGAGAGGCCCCGGTAGGCTCATACGATACACTCAGTCTGGAACAGTCTGCTGTTTGTATATTCCTCGCAGGTACTTCCAACATCTGTCTGGCATTGCAGGAGAAACACATCCGGGATCAGGCGAACCCAGCATCGTGGTTTGGACACCGGTATTCGTGGGACGCCGATAGCGGGGATAACATCTACCGGACAGTGGGTCTGGCCATTCGGGTTGATATACCGTCCCGACCGATACCCTTCGATACCGAACTAATAGCCGCCGCCCGAATCATCGAATATCCAGTCCAGTGCACCATTATATACTTGTGTATCCCTGGCGGAACTCGGAATGTGGGTTGCAAACTACAACGGCTTTTCGACCAAGTTGAGACCCCATTCATCATCATGGGAGATGTAAATGGGCACCATACGACGTGGGACTCTCGTCTGTGTAATAGGACAAAAAATGACATCGCCGGAGTAGTTGAAAACAATGACGCCATCGTTCTCAACGACAGCAGTTCAACAGTTCAACGCGGACAGACGGAATCCGCCATCGTCGTCACCTTCTGCTCGGAAGGGCTGGCTGGATGTTGTGGGTGGACTGTTCTTGTCGACCCATGCAACAATGACCACTTCCCTATATCCAAGTTACGTATGCTCAGATGCCACCTCCTACAACCCGTCGAAGGCGGTGGTTCTACGATCGGACGGACTGGCCCCGCTACGAAGAGAACATCGACTATCTTATAAATCAGGGCGAGTCAATACACTCCGGACGAACAAAAATCTTTAATCGGGCCGCTGTTTCTTGTATAACCCCGGGGACAAATGGGAACCCTCCCCGACAGGCAGTGCACTGGTAGTGCCCAGAGGTCAAGAGAGCCATCAAAGTACGCCACACTGCACTGCGGGCACTGAAGAAGACTTCTATGGACGATCCACACCGAAACCAGCGAGCCAGAAACGAGACCAGGAAAGTGATAGAGGAGACAAAAACAGCAGCTGGATCAAATTTTTGGAAGGTATATCTCCAGACTCGTCGACTTCAGAGCTCTGGCGGAGAGTTTACGCTCTAAGTGGCACAGTGGCTACGCCATTGTCGTTAACGAGTGCATGACGATTGTTCCCACAACCATCGGTAACGAACTAGGCAGGCACTTCGCCTCCCTGTTCGTAGACACCGCCTTCCAAGCTGCGTTCCTGCTAATCAAAGTGCTGAGAGTCGGCCCGTTCCTTTCGAACCTGATTCAGGTCAAGTAGGTCAAGCCTTTCACCGGAAACGAACTATATACGGTACTAGAATCGGTACATGGCAAGACTGCCGGATTGGATGACGTTGGTTACCCTCTACTTCGACATTCGCCGCCAGTAGCCAAGCGGGCGTTTTTGGACAGCCTTAACAGTATCTGGAGCGCTGAATTGAGGCCAACTTCATGGAAGGAAGCGCTGGTAATCCCCATCCCAAAAGCGATGTCAGAGGTACAGACTGCCAGATGATTTCCGCTCAATCAGTTTACTCCCCTGCTTTGCCAATACGATGGAGCGAGTGGTCAACTGACGGCTGATGGACCTACTAGAGGAGCGAAAACTTCTGGATCATCGCCACTTCGCGTTCCGACGTGGGGCAGGAACCGGTGCTTACCTTGCCAGCTTTGTGGAGGTGGTATGACAATCTGTAACCAACGGCCTGCACGCCGACATTGCGACACTCGACGTTGCGAAGGCATATAATACCATGTGGCGTCATGGAGTACTGCAACAGCTAGTCAACTGGGGGATCACCGAACACAAGGACCGCTTCTTAAGCGACTACCTATCCGACCGTACATTCCGTGTAAGAATCGGGGTTGCCTAATCCGTCGCCTTTTCGAAAGCCAACGGCGTCCCCCAAGGATCCGTTTTCGCTGTAACACTGTTCCTGGTGGCCATGAGTTCTTTGATCACGAACCTGCCGGCGGGGATATATGTTTTCGTCTATGTCGACGACATCGCCATAGAAAGGACCATCGGGCGAATCCGTCATAAGCTTCAGTAGGTTTTAACATGGCAACCGCTAAAAGCGTAATTACACACTGCTGCAACAACAACCACATTGAAACAGGGAGGTCGATCCTGCTGGACGGGGCGGTCATTCCCTACCGTAAGGAACCGAAGATCTTGGGGATAACCATGGATCGTCGGATCACTTTCGCGCTACACTTTCAACGTATTAAAGCCGACTGCCGGAGCCGGTTGCGTCTAATTAAAACAGTCAGCTCCCGGCACAAGCGCTGCAATCGATACACTGTATTGAGCACTAGCCAGACTCTAGTTCACAGCAAGATATTCTACGGGGTTGAGCTGACGTGTTGCAATATGGAAGGGCTCATCAACATTTTAGGCTCGCTATAACACGGAACGATTGGCGCTGCCTCTGGTATGCTACCCAGCACTCTTGCTTAGGCGGCCTGCATGGAAGCCGGGATTCACCCTTTTCGTTGGGCGGCTGCGCTCAGCATCCCTAGAAATGCATTGGGCTTTTTAGAACGCACAGTCGGAGAGGACTGCTTCCTGCCAGAGTCAGCCAACGAGATCCACGGGGAATACACAGACATGGATCTGCCACCGATCGCCCGTTTACACCGAGTTCGTGACCGGATCTAGCACGTCCGCGGACCCAACCTGGACACAAATCTATCTACAGCACTGAAGGTCGGCGTTGCTGGTAGTGAAACACGTGCGGATTTTCACCGACGGCTCCAAGATTGGTGATGAGGTCGGTATAGGAGTAAGCGGAATAGGGGAAGGACTCTCCTTCCGCCTACCAGCACCATGCTCGGTTTTCTCAGCGAAGGTGTCACCTATCGCTCTCGCCATGGTCCAAAAACTGGAAGATCCACCCGTCGTCTTGCTAACGGATTCACTGTCAGTCATCTTCACCCTCGAGTCGGGAAAATTCCGCCACCCCTTCATCCAGGCTATCCAGGCCGAGTACGACCTCGAGTACGAATAATCTGTTGGGTCCCCGGTCACTGCAGCATCGACGGCAACAGAAGGGCTGACCGCTTGGCGGCCAGATGGAGACACGCCGACCAACATCTCACCAGACTTGTCCCAGCCGCAGATATATTACGCAGATTAAAGTTAAGGATAGCCGAAAGTTTCGTGTGTCATTGGTGCAGTAATGCCGGACACCTCCCGTGCATCAAAGGCTCGCTCGACCTAATAGTTCAATTTTTGGTCTTTTGACTTAAGTGCCAATACCTTATTTAGGACTGGTGGTATCTAACGGGGAAAAACGATCGGAAATTGTGAGAGAAGCTAAGCAATCGTGTGAAAAAAATTCCCCCAGAGGCGAGATTCGAACTCGCAACCTTTGAGACTCCGGCCCAATACACTAACCCATTAAATAGATCAAATGTGTTGGGGTGATCAGCTGCCATTGTGTGTGATTCTCACTTTGCAGGCAGGGTACGATCACCGTCGCCAGTGGGATAATCAGTCGGAGTCTCAAAGGTTGCGAGTTCGAATCTCGCCTCTGGGGCAATTTTTTTTTCACTAAGCAATCATTGCTTAGCTTCACTCACCATTTCCGATCGTTTTTCCCCGTTGGATACCACCAGTCCTCGCTCGACCGCTGGACAGATTGAACCGACAGAAAAGAACAACGAGTACTGTCGCGGCTCAGAGTTGGGCATACAAAAGTCTCCCATGCCCAGACCGTAACGCGTGTCACTCCACCAACATGTGAGGGATTCCATGAGAAACCGGTAGACCACAAAATGTGACCATCGTCGATTCGAACGAAACTTTGAAGTTGTGTTCGGTTTATGAATCTCCATAATTTTTTCTGACAATTGCAATATTTTGATGCAAGAGCAATTTTTTAAAAGGGCGTGAACATTTCTACGTGCAATATTTCAATTTTTTTTTTTGGTTCGTATGTATTTTATACAGCAAAACTTTCTGAGAACGAGTTTCAGGAAATGAATATTTATGTACGAAAAAAATGTAAAAAATGTTGTCATTTTTCACCAAAAATTTGAGTTAAAAATTTCAATTGCAAAAAAAACCATTTTTTCTTATTTTTTATACAGGGTGTTTGGTTAATAATTAAGAATCTCTCGAAGGGGTGATTGACTGTCATATTTGGAGAAAAAATCGTTGTACACATACCATCATATCTCAACCGTCACAGAGTTATTGAACTTTTTGTGTAAAAACTTATTTATCTTAAAATACTTCTAACTCGAAAAGTATACCTGGTATTTTAAATCTTTTAGTTCCATTGGAAAGGTGAGAAAATTTTCAATTGAATGGTGTTCTCATATCTTTCAGTTAATTAGCTTTAATTACATTTTAATTGTAAAGTAGTTCAAAGTTGATATTTTTGATGAAGTTTTTGTTAATTTTCTCAAAATAGTGAATTATGATTATAGCAGAATCTATTATCCAAAAAATGGGTTTGAGGACGATTTATAATTTGTTCTTCAACATGATATTCCTATCTCTTCTCGTTTTCTTGCAATTTTACTTCTAAACGTTTCCGGTAATTGACTTGCAAATTCTTAAAAGACTAATCTAAAAAAATATGCTTTATATCGCCATTACCAGGGATTTATTGGAAAGCTGAAAAAATTTCCTTTCGATGTATGTATAGATATCTTTTAGTTAAGTGTACTAAATGACTTTTTACTAGTAAAATAACTCAAAATTTGCGACTTTGAAGAGTTTCGTAATTATTCTAATTATTAATCAACCGAATTTATCGTCACTATTGTTCATTTGGTGCCCCTTAATATTCTCTACAACTTGTTATTTGACACTTTATCCCTATCGCTTTTCATTTCGCTGCAATTTAATAGTTAACACAGCATGACCTCATCACAAATGTAGTGGATTCGAAATCGTTGATTTTGCATATGAAACGAGAAAATCAAAATGATTTTGCTTCGAAACTAAACGAGATAATTGAATGGAGTCAAAAGGAAAATTGAAGAACTTGCTGAGATTCAATAATTCCATGATAATAATGGTGAAGTTTGTTATTTACTATCTTAAGAAAATAACGAAAAAGCTAGCAGTAACATTAAATTTAAACTAATTAACTTCTAAAAGAATACTAAAATCACTTAACTGAAAGGTATTAATACATTTTTCTCTGCAAAATTTTTCTGGCTTTCGAATAAAATTAAGAAAAGGTATAATAAGTGCCATACTTTTTCAATAAGAGCTAGTATTAGTGAATATGTGATAAAAATATCCAGTTTCAATAACCCAAACACATGAAAACAAGACAAGATAAGTGTATCATGTCAAAGAACAAATTATACAACTCTTCAAGACTAAAAATTTGAATTATTTAAATGGTGATGTTAACTATTAGGATTTTCGAGAAATGAACGAAAAATCGATCAAAATTCTTAAATTTTAAATAAATTACCGTGAAAAGGTTACTTAACCTCATTAGCTGAAACATTTGAGGACATTTTTCAATTGAAAATTTTCTCACCTATCCAATGGATCCAAAAGATTTGAAATACAAAGTATATTTTTTGAGTTAAAGCTATTTTAAGACAACTAAGTTTTTGCAACGGTTGAGATTTGAAGGCATGTGTAGAACGATTTTTTTTTCTCGAAATATGACAGTCAATCATCTCTCGAGAGGTTCTTAACCATGAACCAAACACTCTGTATTTAAGAAACAAAAATCTAAAGAGAAAATAAATATTTTGAATGTGATTGTACGATGGAGAACTTATCGTTGAAAAAGTTTTTCTAACAATAATTTTGTACATGTTTTTAAATTTCATACTAATTGACATACAAAACTGTAATTTTATTACAGAATATAATGTTTAGTCTTATTTTAAATCAAAATGTGTTTAACAAAAATCTCCCAAAATGCGTTAGATTTCGACATATTTGGAATTTTGCTCCAACAAAAACAGTTAATTCATGTGATTATGCCCTTTTTAAAAGTAATTCGCGTTACCCCATCATAAAATGTCAAAAATCTAATGTTTATCGTTTTAAAGACGTAAAAGAAACTTTTTCAGTGTATTTGTATCATGGAGAAGCTTTCAATAAAAAAGTTTTCCTAACAAAAACTTTTGACATATTTTTATAATTCATACTATTTGCAATCAAAAATACAATTTTCTTTTTGAATATGATTTTAAACGCTATTTAAATTCAAAATGCAAATAACAAAAATTTCCTGAAATGTTACAAAAAATTTCGAGATATTTCAAATTTCGTTGAAACAACACAATTCTTTCGTTTTCTTACGACCTTTTCAGAAGTTATTCGCGTTTCTCCATCAACAATAATAACTTTTTAAAAAGGCCAATAAAATTTCCTGTAACTTTCTCTTTGACATCAAGGTGATATTGTAAACCATTTGAAAGCTAGCTTCTCCATGATCCAAACACACTGAAAAAAAAATTTACCTCTTTAAAACGATAAACATTAGATTTTTGACATTTTATAATTGGGTAACGGGAATAACTTTTAAAAAGTGCATATCACACGAACTAACTGTTTTTGTTGGAACAAAATTCCAAATATCTCGACCACTATCGCATTTTGGAAGATTTTTATTAAATTCATTTTGATTGAAAATAAGACTTAGAATTATATTCTGTAATAAAATTACAGTTTTGTATGTCAATTAGTATGAAATTAAAAAACATGTATAAAGTTATTGTTAGAAAAACTTTTTTACCGATAACTTCTGCATCATACAATCACATTCAAAATATTTCTTTTCTCTTTAGGTTTTTGTTTTTAAAATATAAAAAATTAGACAAAATGGGTTTTTTTTGCAATTTAAATTTTTAACAAAAATGTTTGTTTTTGTGAAAAATGACATTTTTTTCAGTGTATATTTTTTCGTACATAAATATTCATTTCCTGAAACTCGTTCTCAGAAAGTTTTGCTGTACAAAAAACAGTAATCGAACCCAAAAAAAAAATGAAATTTTGCACGTAGAAATGTTTACGCCCTTTTAAAAAATTGCTCTTGAGTCAAAATAATCTTACTGATTATGGAAAATGTTTAGTCTTCCATGTCGATGAAATGTGTAAAGTTTCATAGGAATCTAAGATGGTCGGTCAGGATTTTGATTATTTTCGGACGGATCTTCGTGGAATTCCTCATGTGTTACATGCGGTACCCGAACCGCGGTGGAACATATTTCAGTGAAGTGTCCGGAGTACAGTGACCTCCGACAGCACCATAATCTACCGAACTCCATCAGAGAGATCCTCGCCAACGATCACACCCGAGAGGAAGTGTTACTATGCTATCTTAAGAATGCGAGGCTCCTCGACCTTCTCTGACGAATCAACCACACCGTTAATCCAGGGGAAAAAATACAACAGCAACCACACCTGTATAACAAAACAGTGATTTGTATATGTATGTAATGCGATACTAATTAACTTTTTTTCTATCTCGCAAGGCGAATGACCTAAGAGGTTAAAGCCTTTAAATGAATAAATAAATAAATCCATGGATGACTCAGATGACTATTTCTGCATTTTCAATTGCATGTTTCTTTAAAATATAAAAACATTGTGAAAAAATCGTTATACATTGACCAAACCGGTTTTTCCATGTATCATACGCTGGAAAAATAATAGTCATAGGTCTACAGATTGACTTAATTAGCATAAATCCTAGTTCTCCTCTAAACTACGCAATGTAGTAAGATGCGTGTGTGGGTTACATGTTTTGATGGAACTGTTTTGCAAATATCTTTCTATCATCCATAGCAAAACGACAGTAAAATTTACATAATGTGTTGAAAAAAAATGCCACATTACAAGCGCCAGTCCTCGAAGTTTCAGCTTATCAGCAACACTGAAACATAAATATCGTAGTCAAAAATTCAAATTACTACACATTATCCGAAGAAGGTCCACTAAATCATTCGCCACATTTTAACCAAAGTAGCCGAATCAATTGATTTATAACCTTAATTCCTACCGAAAATGCCCTCAACTAAAATTCAAATTAGCCTTCACCTTCACCCGGGCAAGAGACAACCGAACAGATTTCCAATTAATAAGCTAATATTTTCTCACCACCTTCACCCAAGATGGTCCGGAACCGGAGGAACACAGAAGAGGGGGGGGGAGCGTTCCGCTGAAAGAGGCAAAATATATCGAGCACTCTTAATTCCTGCTAGATACTACCCATCCTCACCACACGGACAGCCAGCCACCGGGACCGGGGCTTCAACCTATCGCTAGTGCTTGCATTCTCCTGGCTGTGTTCGTGTGTGCCCCTGTGTTTTAGCTATCCTAGACAAATTCCCGAAACACACTCATCGATCGACCTCTGACTGGTTTTCTCGGGGGGTCCTCGAAAATATTCAACATCCAAAAGCAAAACATACCACAACAAACCAATGCAAACTGACTGACTAGCTGGCTGGCTGGCTAGGCGTAATCGGTCTACAGAACAAACACTTCAATTGGAAACACCAAGTTTCGGCCAAGGTGTGAAGATCATATACAACAAATGGATGGGTTGTGTTTCGTGCAGTAGAAGGGCAGACGCCACGAACTGTGCTGTGGGGCAAGACGGTGAAAGATTATCAGTGCGCCCCGGCTAAGCCAGCCGGCCGGGTGGGATCTGCGGGATTTCGGAACTCGATGCGAACGCGCTTGGATAAACAGAAGGACCGAGAAGAAAACAAAGCCAGCCCAAATCATAACATCTCGATCGACCCCTAGATGCACGACGACGACGACGGATGGATGTTGGTCGGATATCGCAGGCAGCCACGGATTGTGGCTTGTTTCGCGTTCCGATCGAACGGTTTCCGAATGTGCGTGGAGAACGCAGAGAACATGTTAATTTATACGTGGCCGCGGAGATTAATGCCCGTAATAAACAAATAAATTAGGCGAGATAGTTATTAATTTTTACATATTTGGCTTTTGTTTTCGGTAAGTGTTAGTATTGCTAGTGATTCTGATTGGATGCTAAATGGAGTGCTTACATTGATTTGGTGGATGCTTTTTGAGGGATAATAGCTTCCTCAGTTTACTAATGATATTTGCAGCGAGCGTTCAGAATTGGTACGGAAAAACGTTTACGATTACGCTGCATTGTCACTATAATTCCTAAATGATCCGCTTCCGTGCTAAGCCGAACAAAATCTTACGCAACTCACGGCAACTTAACCATCATCCGGGCGGGAGCGCGATTACTTAAGTCATTAGCTAATGGATGCACGCAAGGAAACCTACTTATGGAATAAATCTACAAATGCGCCACCTCATCGGAGCCGAATTGAAACGTTTGCCCCGGGTAATCTGCGCTTAACGCTTTTGCATAATGAGAACCCCGTAGTTGGCCAGCAGCGTGATGCTATCGAATAATTTATGGACTGACTGTTGTAAAGCCACCAAAATGATGACTTTTCGCTTGAGTAGTACTTACCTGTAGCTCTGTGCAAACCAATTCGTACAAATCTACCAATCGTGACGCAATGCTGAACCGTTGTTGTTTGTCTGCATGCAATCAACGTTTCAGCAGTGCATTCCGAATGACTCGACTTTAAGCGGGCAAAAGCAATTTGCAATCGAGCACACGAGACAACCTGCACTGTATTGACTAAGTTCGACTAATTATACCAATCTGAGGAACACTACATCGGGATCGGACTGCATCACCATAGCACAGTGGTTGGGAACGCCAAAAACGTTAACTTAATTCACTAGAGGCCAAACCATCGAATATATTCACAGGGTGTCTTTGGAGGAATTGTTCGTATGAAAGTTCCCCACAATCTGATAACAATTGGAATTAGGCATGGCTTACTATGATCAAACCAAAAAAAAAAACTTTTTATACTGACGATGTAGAAAGTTGGTGGTTCTTCAAAGTTGCTGAACTGCTCATAGTGAAAAATTTTGTTGAGCTTATAGGATTCAAGGTTATCGATTTATAAGGCGTTTTCTATGGCAACCCCCTTAAATCTAGTTTTTTTATAACTTTTTTCATTGTGACTTTTCGTGCAAACTATGTTCAAGACAAATGTGTAGGTATCAAAGCTGCATAATATTGTCGAAGACTGTATATGAAAATACTCATTCGTTTCAAAGTTATTGAGGATTTTCATATTTTTTACACCAATTTCAACTAGGTATAAGAAAGAAAGGTGCAAACCAAAATGCACGAACAGGCACTTTTTTAACTGTCTAAACTATGCACAATAAAGCTAAGAAGGTTTGGTGCGTGGCACTCTAGAACCCTATGAATAGGGTTAGCTTACTTTATCATGTTTTTGGACTTTTTCCATACAAAAATGAGCAAAATTTTTTTTTTAATCTTTCCGTAAAATTTAGTAAGTAATGGTATTACATTCTTTTGTAAGCATTAAATTCATTATGACATGTCTATTTGAGTATATAGTAGTTTGGGATCTCCAATGATATTAAGAACTTCACATTTTTGCTCCAACGCACAGTGGTCGCAATGGTACCAAAATGTGCGTTTAATTAATAGTGCTCTAGGAGTGGATTTTAGCAATTTGGTGTGTTAGGAACTCTTTTTCAGAATGGAAGCCCCCTTCTTTTGATATGTGCTGAATTGTGATTAATCCACCTAAAAGTGAGATAGAAAATTTATTTCTACTAACTTCCGAAATAGACTCATGGTGTCAATGACAAAGTTATAGAAAATTCTACTACGAGAAAACTTGCTAAACATGCCAACTCTCTAAAATGCAACGGTGTTGAGATACTGCGCGTTGTTCGTGGAAGGAACCCAAAAATCATTTTTTCATTTTAACTTTTTTCTGAGATTTTTTCAATTCTTTAAATGTTCTAAGAAATTGTTGGAATTGATAAACTACAAGTATTTGTCGAAGACATCAACCTTTTTTTCAAAACTTACGAGTTATTGAATAAAGTCACTTAACTTTATAAATTTATCAGGTGTGCCCCAGGGTAGTAATCTTGGACCCTTGCTGTTCTCCTTGTTCTTCAATGACGTTTGTAATGTCCTTTCACCAGGATGCAAACTTATCTATGCAGATGACCTTAAACTGTTTCTTATTGCATGATCTAAATTGCATTGCATTGAACTACAGCGACAACTA
The DNA here is from genome assembly GCF_030247195.1 of Topomyia yanbarensis. NCBI lineage: Eukaryota > Metazoa > Arthropoda > Insecta > Diptera > Culicidae > Topomyia > Topomyia yanbarensis. The sequence goes on from NC_080671.1 coordinate 83,396,214, forward strand.
GATGAATTTTGCAACTGGTGTACTCGAAATCGGTTGACTATCAGTGTATCCAAATGCTCAGTAATTTCTTTCACGCGCAGAAAAAATCCAATTTTGTGGTGTTGTACTATCTCAGGGAAACTACTGGATAGAGTGTCAGTTGTCAGGGACCTTGGTGTACAGCTAGATTCTAATTGACGTTTAGAGATCACTATTCCCCAAAACCGTCGAGAGGGGGGGGGACCGGGGTGTTTCTTCCCGGGCCCGGAGTTTTGAAGGGGGACCGGATTTTTAAAAGAAACTAAAATTTTGACAAATACTTTTTCGACAAAAATTTATTTGAGAATACAATTAAAAATTCAATATCTTGTGTATGAGGTAACTAGAATAGCGAAAATTTCTAAACTACTGCATATTTAATATCAACTATGTTTATACCAACCAAATTCTCGCTTCTAAACAAGATCAGACTCGAGCGGAATTTGTACATTGAATGTCATGTACGCTGCTCGCCTGGGTTCGGATCCCAACCCCGCACACAGGAATAGAGATTTGTTATAGGAAAATTTATAACCTGAATGAAGAAGCGAATGACTTTAATGTTACAATGTCTATAATCGAAACAAAAATATGATCAGACTTGTAAGGGTAAAACGACTAAATGGTTTGATTAGAAGTCATGAGGTTGTCTTCAAATTTCGCTAATTTGAAATCTATTTTTTTTGATTTACTGAATTTCCAATCTCCGAAAGCGCTGGATTAGTATCGAAAGTAATAATTGATAGAAAAAAAACCCTGCTTAGGGTTGCCACACCGGTTTTTTGAGGTGAATTCCGTGTCTTCGTTCAGGTAAATTCGAATTCGCCCGGAAGACTCTATTGGATTATTTTGCAATTTTGCGTTGCCCTTTTCTTTACCAGGAATAGCCTAGCACCCCGTCCTCATAAACATCATCCTCGGGTTGCAGGCCCTAATTGTTAAGAAGGGCCCCTCTTGGCGTTGACAAATATTATTTTAAAAGTGCCATTTTGGTTTACTTTACCCCATTGAATCTACGCTTCAATGGATTAATGTTCCTCACAAAGATTCTCGAAAGAAACTGAAGTGTGATTACACACCCTGTGTTTGTTTACTGAGGAGCAGAGCAAAGCTCGCTCGGGTTATCCTTCACAGCGAGAGTGGTTGGTGCACGGAGAACCAAAATTCAGCTCAGAAGCGAAAACCTTAGTTGATTTTCTGAATTCAATTAGTTAATATTTAGGACAACTAAGAAAATTCTCATTTTGCTGATTTTGATTAGTTGCTCCCGATCATCCTAAATAGAGCTAAAAAGCTAGTTGAAATTTCTGATTTTTCTGTTGATTTGGCAAGAAAAAAATGCTGTCACTTTTAGCGGAGACACATTCTCCATCTTCTCAACTACAGTTTTTGCTGAATTTAGTACTATTTCTTGTTGGTTTCAACCAATATATTCTCTACATTCAAAACTTTTTCGTTTTAAAATTAGCTATTTTTTAGTTGAATTTCTAATGCAAATCTGCTAATTTTAGGGACTTGTTTTGTTCCATTTAGTTTTTTCTTCAGTTGATTTCAACAAATGCCACTTTTGAATTTAAGCCATTCTGTTTTAAAATTTAAAATCTTTCGTAGTTAAATTTAGTATGTCAATATTTTGAATTTAAGGCAGCTTTTGTTGAATGTAGCGTTTTTTTTTTCTAGCGATTTAAAAAAAATATTCCTGCTTTTTAGACTTATAATTCAATAAAGATTTTATTCAGTTGATAATCAAATTTCTACCAAGAAAATCGATTTCGAATTATTTGTTTTAAAATCAGTAGTTGTATTATTTAAAATCAATGGTAAAAACGTATACGACTAAAACAAAGCTGATTATACCTATTAAAACACACTCGGTTTATTGTTCGCCTAGTTATCAATGAAATTATGTGACATCCTGATTAATGAGAAAAATAAGGGCTCGTTTGCCATATACATAGTTGGTTTGAGTATGTATTGTTTATCCTCCGCACGAAACTATCTAAAATCATAAAACAGTTCAAATCCTTAATCGTTAAAGTATCATGATATCGCTTAGATTTAGTACACATGGTCGGTGTTAAGTCAGACCGGACTAAGTCGCAAAACATCAAAAAATGAGATGATGATAGCAATGGATAGAGAATTTCTTCATCTACATTAGAATTTTGCCAGATTTCAAATATGTAACAATAAACAAGAATTATGGCAGAAATTAATTTCCAATTATAATGTAAAGGATGCTGCGGTTCAAACTTTAAACTCGTTTTTCTCGAAATCAATTTATTGTCACTTAGTCCGGTCTGACTTAACACCGACCACATGGAGAACGAAAATTAGGCTCAAAAACTTTAGATGATTTTACGTTTTTAATAAGTCATTATTTAGGAAGGACAACTAAAAAAATTCTCAATTTGCTAATTTTAATGAGCTATTTATGCTACTTTTTTATAAATAACGATTGAATAATAGATTATCATTCATGTTTATCTAACACCTTTCAGTATATGTATAGCGAACGACTAAACCGTTGGTTATATCTTGGTGAAAAAGCTGATTGAATGAGATCAACCGTGAACGGCCTCGTCATAGGTGTCATTGCTTAAATTAGCTAGATACACAATAGTTGCTACAGCCCGTCATGGTGTTATCTATACTATTAACGGTGGATGTTATTTGTGTGGATTAGGTCTTGTACCTCACATCGCACTCCATCCGCTTATTCGAGAATTGAGAAAGCTTTTCTGCAAGAAATGATCCGAGTTCTACAAAAACAACTTTTTTATACTGTGAGACGTTCGAGCTGTGAGCTGCAAGATTTATTCGTAGAAATTCGAAAGAATATCAGGTATTCACCGCCTACAATGTGTCACACCATAATTATCGTCGACCACTGGACCGAAACCGCTACCTGTACTAATACAATTGGGATGCTTTTTCAGATCCATCTTGGCCGTACGGTGTTTGACTGGTGGAAAGCCGTCATGATTCGCTGAGTACCTCTTTCAGGAAGGGAGAATTCAGTTTCAGAAACTTGGAAACCACGTACAAAAAGAACAGGTGTCGATCAATACGCATGTAGCACATTGCATCTTGGTAGTCCAGCTGATGACAATCCTTAGCAATTGGGCGAATGGCCATCTGGTTAAAGCCCCATTAAACAAATTTCAAGTACAATCCTAAGCAGCATTCAGCAGTTTGATTCGTTCTTGAGCCAGATATTGGAAGACAACGTCAATCCTACAATTTTGTTGCTTGATATGGAAGAACAGGTCATGGATGCTTTGTAGATTCGCGAAAACTTGCCAGCATCAAGATAGTAAGTCAGCTGCAGAAAAGCATCTTGCGAGAGGAAACACTTCTTCAATCCTTCACCGTACGCACCATGGACAAAGATGCGCAGATCGACATCCTACGGAAATAATTTTACTTTTGTACAATACGTTAAGCGTAATGTGGGAAACAAATCTTACCAATAACATCTAGCGATACATTGCTGTCCAGATTGGATGCACATTTCCAGTTATGGTGGTTTATACTCGGGAATCTCGAGTGTTTCCGTTTTTGTCATATTTGCACTGCGAGGAAAGTTACGTTCAAGTTAGCTGTTCTGCTGGTGCTGTCAACGTAATCTCTTTTTCCGCATTCGAATTAAAATTTTAACAATTTGATCTACTCACAACTATACTAAATTAACATGTGTATTGAATAGTTTCATAGGGTTTCAATGATATTGATAGCACTTATCGCTAATGTAAATACGTAAAAAACATCAGAACAAGGATGCCAAATTTTTTGAAAACTGTACATAGCCTATGTAAAAATCTGCGCAAATCTTTGTTAAGGTAAACTTTTAAATTAGGCTCAAAACACGAAAGTGGGACCTTTTTTAGTGTTTGCCCCAGGTAAAAATAAGTGCGTGGTCAAAAATTGAGAAATTTGTGCATTAAAACAGAAAACTGGCAATCTGTGCAGTTTCTAAAATCTGTGCAGAACATTGGAAATGTGTGAAACACAGATTAATCTGTGTACCTGGCATCCCTCCAGCAGAATTTGCTACATAGGTCTGTCACTTGAAGCTAAACTGTTTGAAAGGGTCTAACAGAAAAATGTAAACAAATCGAATTTCTGTTTTCCATTCGGAACCAAAGACGATGTTTTATATATAGACACGCGGAGAGAAGAACAGTAAAATTGGCTGCACATTATACACAGACTTGCGGAGACAAACACAGTAAAACTAGCAACCATGCATGTAAACTGGCATCACGGAAGATCCCATATGCTTTGTATGGGCATCCTCCTCCACTTCCCCTCACCATCATGCTCGTTCGGCTGCACTTTTTGACAGTTCGTATGGCTGCATTTTTAGATACTTCGCTACTCTGCGTATGAAGTGTCTGTAGGCTGCACGGCTTACCAAGTTTTTTAATCTGCTAGTTTTGGTAACCAGGAGTTTTGTGTAAACAGCGAGAATTTTTTTATTTTATGAACACTTCATGAATTCTTTTTTTGAAATATTTCGTAAAATACAGAATCATGCAACTTGGAAACGCCTTGATTTACGTTAGTAAGCCTGTGTACATGTTTTTCGTTGCCCTAGAGAGAATATTTTCGCGAGAATATATCGAGAATGCAGTTTGTGAAAAACAATATTGCTGTACAGTTGGCTACTTTGCTGATATCACTCAAGATTATTATTTATGAAGAGTGTCACGATATTAGATGAAAACTATTCGATAAGTTTATAATGTTAAGAGTTCGCATCTAACAGGCATACAAAATGATAGACTAGACAGTTGATCAATGGCTTTGTTATTTTTAATTTGATTAACTGTACTTGTATTTTATTTGTATCATAAAAGTTATTTAGTATGTATGTATTTTCAATTCAATCTCAATACTACCCACGCGTTACGTACTCGTTCCTGTATCCGAAGAAACTTGAAGAAATGCTAGGTTTGTTCCAGTGCACGGCAGTTACACCGAAGCAAACAGGAGCAAAAAAATGCTTCGACATATAGATTTTTCAATAGGGCTTAAATTGCTAATGTAAACAAACTGAGTTATTATGACATTATGCGACACAAATACTATAATATAGAGGTGAAAATGAGTTAAAATGTTTATAATAAATGATTTATAATAAAAAAAAAAAACAATACGGCTAAACAAGCATTTTTTTTTTTTTGAGAATCTAAATAAGCTCTATAGGCCTGACACATTCCAATGTGACACATTCGAACGGAACCAAGGCGAATGTGTATTGTCCTCAAAATTATTCTGTAAGCTGTGGATATATTACATCAATAATAAATAGTTTATTAGGTTTAGCTGTGATATTATGTACTTGGTTTTCCATCTAGATTTTGGTGCGTAGTTGACCTCGTAAAAAAGTAAGATGTAAACAAACTCTACGTATAGGTACAACTTACTTGAACACTGCACCCTATCCGGTTTAGCTTTAGGGACGTACATTGAAGTTCGATAACAGTTCTTTTTTCCGCAGGATAATGAAATCTCCGCTGCAGTCAAAAAGTTATACTCTATTTTTTTCAGAGCTGCAAAAGGGCAATATTGACAAAGTATCCAACCAGAACGAAAACATTTGGACGAGAACAAAACAAATGCAAAATAATTTGAGGGAAATGGTGCTATCAAAAATTATGGGGCGCTTTTCAGAAGGGCGAATTCATGATCTGAAAGTGTAACGGGCGAATGATTTGTTTTATTTTCTAGTGGCCAAAAAAATATTGGAATTAAATTCTCATTGCCTTTCTCCTATAGAAAGATTAATCCCGCCTTTTTTACTAATATAGGTTTTCTTTTTTTGGTTGGGCGTAGCAAGGGGTACGCGGTGAGAGGTTGGCACCCCCCCCCCCCTCACATCACATACCACACTTCCCTTAATCCCCCCCCCTCAAGTCCCCTCCCATTAAGTCCGTCCCAATAAAGTTCCTAGTGCCTCTAGAATAAACTTGAATTTTGAAATGAACACATTACAGTGAAAAAATTGGCTTGAAAAATTTGAAACTATTTCAAAATTCAAACTAATTTAAAATTTCTTAACAAGTTGAAAATTTATGGCGGAGTCCGGACCCGCCGAACCCTCCCCCTAGATCCGCCACCGATTTCAAGTGTTTCAGCGTCGACACATAGCATCTCAAGTTCGTGGCTGTCGATCCATTGCATATATGTGCAAATCGTACTGAATATGTAAGACATTTTCACCATTATATTGAACATAACCAGCCATGGTATCGTAGTTTGGATAAATGAGAAAGGAAAAATTGCACCACTAGGTGAATTAAAACAGGTGTTTGTATTGTGATGATACTTATCCTTGGATGCATTAGGAAAAATATAATTATGAAAATAATCTATATCCACAATAAAAGCTAAATTTGAAAAAGCATCGCTGATTATTCGAACTAGTTTTACCCCATTTGAGTGCATTGCGACTTCGGCCCTTATGAAAAATCTGTGTCGATTTGCTCCTTTTTACTTCGGTATGAAAAAAGAGAAGAGAATACAGGAACGGTTTTCTACCATGTTTGCTTCGAAGTACTTCTAGTTTCTTCTGCTTCTGGAACAAAACTATCGCAAACTTCAAGTTTTATTTTCTTTCTTACTTTCGTTACCCTCTAAGAATGGTTGGTTTCAAAATCGTTCAATGAAGGACGCTCGTTGGACCAATGTTGGACAACGTCCGAATAACCGGTCAACAGACATCCAACGTTGGACCCGTGTTGAACGATTTTGAAACAAATTTATTTCTCAGTGGGTAGCAAGCTGTAATAGAGGGAATAAACGGAATAAACAAAAAGAATTTTTTGCTGCAAAGGCAGTATTGGAACAAAACAAAATGAATGCAATAGATAGCAAACATTTAGTTTTGAAGAAAGTTAAATTTTCAATCCTGCAGCATAGTTTTTGAAAGTTTTTTTCGGAACATCGGAAGTCGTAGATCTTAGTGTATAGGTGAGTTTGTTTAATGAAACTTATTTCCTCTGCTAATTTCGATTTCAGCGTGACTTTAATTTGTCAACAATAACTTTTTTCTATTAGTCAAATTCCATAATCCTAAGTAAAAAATTGACACTATTTCATTTATTTTGATTGTGCATATTGTTCCTACTAGGACACCTCCGATAAGCAAATACTTTGCAGATGTGATACTACATCGAAAGTTTTAAGAAATAAGTTATTTAAAGTGACCAGTGTTTTCGGAGTAAATGCACAAGAAATCTGTGAAACATGAACGTTTTCTAGTTATTTATTATTAATCGTACGATAGCCTGTCAGTTTAGTACTATAAATCAGGTCAAGGAATATTATTATTATTAAGTTATTGGAAAACTTTTGTAAAACGCAAAGATTCATGAGCTGATTCTTACCCGTGTCGATATAGATATCATGAGAATAAAAATAAATTCGCTCTTGAATGTACAATGTGGGTATTTTCGTATAAAAACCAGCATATTGGAATATGCGGGACAAGTCATTAGATTACATGTAGTGGAGTGGGTGGAACGATAATAACGAAAAGCATTGAAGTAGTAGCCCTTTGGATGAAAATTTTAATTGGAATTATCAAACAGTGGTAGGTAAATATTAGTTGTAGAATGATACTTCGTGGTTAATCGAATCAACGTGCGCTTGTTGGATGATGCTTTGATGAGTTAATAGTGGTAATTCTGACATTGACCCCCTCCCACTTTGACCAATTAGTTAGTTTTTCTTAGGGACTATCCATGAATGACGTAGCATTGTATGGAGGAGGGGTGAGTTTTGTATTTTGTGATGTGTGATAACAGGGGGGGGGGGGTATGAAGGTCATGTCATGCTACGATGTTGACCTGATGTCACGACAATCTTACCCTTTTCAACTAACTAACATAGTTTTTTATTTTTTTTAATTTTTTTGCCGGGACAAGGGGGGGGGGGAAGGGTTACCGTCAAACTACGTATTAACAAAAGGGGTATTTAGAGGTTTGCGACGAAATGCTACGATGGGGCAGAGGGGTGTTAAAAATCACTCAAAAACGCTACGTCATTTATGGATGGTCCCTTATACTTCGTCTTCCGTCCTGATTGTACTTGGTTATCAGTTGAAAAAAAAATCTTACTGGATATAGCGGTACTACCAACAATTATTCTATATTGTCTATGGAAGGCCTATCTACAAAAGTCAATTATTAATTATAAATCTGAAAATGAGTTGAACCAAAATTATTTTACGTTTGAGTGAAAAGTGCATACAGCATATTGAAGATTTTGAGTTGTCGTGTGTTATTTTGAATACAACGCATAATATTACTGAAAATATGCACTTACCATCACCTCCACTACCTAGTGGTCACAATTTTATATCCGTATAAAGTATTTAACATTTTGTGTAACAGCAGATTAAGGAAACAGCGATTTAAATCCATTTTTTCATTACATCGATGCAATAATGTATAGGATAACACCAAAGGCTAGATTATCTACGATTATTACATATGATCACAACAATATTTGATAACATTCACTATTTACATTCACTTTTCAGCTATAGAAATGAATTGCGTCCATTTTATATTAATAAAAAACATTTTCTATAGTTTTTAATTATTCTGTTGGTTATTGTACCCACAAAAGATGCTGCTTTTTGCGTGCTGAATACTCACAGCAAAATAATTCAACTGAGGAACAGCAGAATCGCATTTGTCACTTAACTTGTTGAAAACAAGGATCAAGTTTCTGATTTCGCCTACATACGTAGTTATTAAATCGAATGTCATTCTTGGTTTTAATTTTGCTGGTTTGTGTCTAGGATTGCATGCAACTAAAACATTCTCTTAAAAATAAGAAACTGTTTTAGAAAAATATGAGTTGAATTTTAACTAGATAGTTAGCTGTTTTTGCAATTTTTTTCTTAAATTCAACTAATTGAAAAACAGAAAATGGATTTAGCACTAGAGCTGATTTCTTGCTTTCCGTGTGCTTTTAGATTCTTTGTGAATATCCGAGAAAGCAACATCAGTTACAACATCCAAGTTACAATCAACAAAACTGTTAACAAATGCAAAAACATGCAATTAAATGTGAACGGCACAGAAAGGTGGAGTGCTTTACTAAAACATTACACTCTACGGTGAATGTGAAGAAAATAAGATATTTTTCCTCCTAGTGCTACGAGCTACATGAGAAGTAAAACAGTACACATATATTTGCTTTTAAGCGTTTTATACAATAAAAAGCAATGGAAGTGCTCCAAAATTCTGTCGAGTGATCACTTTAATTCGAAATTCTAATTGATTTCAACGCATACCCATGTGCGTCTTGAAGTCTATCACCTGCTCAGTAAAATTCTGCCGGTCAAAGTACCACTAGAGGTGGTAACCCTACCTCTATTTGAGAGCTCAATTGGTCAAATGAGTCATTAAAAACTCTTGATATACCAAAAAATTCAAAATTAATCCAAAAATGTAAATTGAAAGTTTAATATATTTGGTTTACCGTTCATTGATACAAAATCTAGAAAAAATCATATTCAGATACGAGATGATGAAAGATGAAACATTTTTGTAAAGGGGTCATACTCAAATGACGTAGCTTTTTTGGCGATTTTCGACTACCATGACCCCTAGCAAAGGGGCCAGGGATGGAAAAAATACGTTTTACAATTCTTTCAAATACGGTCTTTTATCAACATTTTCATTATAACAGCAAATTGCGTACCGTAAAACGGGGGAACATTGATCAATTTTTTCAAAGTTTTTCGAACAACTTTCTTCAGTTTAAGTAGACGTAACTGTTTGAATTTTTAAAAGAAGTATTGGTACCCATAGATTGAAAATCTTCAAATTGTTGGGTATTTCATTTCGTTTTACTATAAAAATAAAATTACTTTGTTGTAAATTTCCATTCGTTGTTTTCGGGGTAAATTTGATCAGCAAAATATGTGTATCGAAATGAGAGATAACTTTCGAAATGTTGTGTAAATTGCATATATGTTGGCAATTTAATGGCGCGATATTGTGACGTCTCGAAGGAAAATAAAATTCCCTAGAAGAATACAGCTGACTTTTATTGAACTTTGACAGGAAAATAATCGAAATTTAAAAGTTTACAACAAAAATCTAGGATTTTTATAATTTTTATTTATAATAATTACGGTTTCTAAAAAAGTGATCAGTTCAGTTGAATTTGATTGATTCCATTAATATACAAGGGATTGTTTGAACGGATTGAAACGATGCTTGAAAGTTGTATCACTTTCAATTTGAATTTGTTTTCATAAAAATACAGTAAATGTCGAAATAATCGTTGTCTATGAATGTTGAACATGTTTTGAATATGGTTTGTATTTTGTTTCGGTGATTTTGCTAAAGGGAATCATCTTATCGTACATTATTTAAAAAAGGCTTATTTGATCAAACTTACCCCTATGATCAAAGATACCCCGTTTTACGGTACACCACAAGCCCGTTTCGTGACGAGTATAGTACTAACAGCTTTGTTTTGAATTTTATATGGAGCATGAAGAGAAGATTTCTCAGTTCACAATCCTGAAGCTGCCAATGATTTTAAGAAGCATACGTTCAACTAAATTACTAAATTGTGTTTGATTGATTTCGAAGAGAAAATTTAACTCTGCTACCAAACTAAATCAACTAGTTAGAAAGATTAGCTAACTAATGTAGCAAGTTAAGGCTCAAGTTACCGTTTTTAAGCATGTGTTAGAATTAGGGTTCGTCGCGGTTGCGGTAATTACCGCTACCGCGCGGTACTTACCGCACCCGCACCGCAAAATCTGCGGTGCGGTGAGACACTTTTTCCCGCAGATGCGGTGCGGGAAAGAGCTTTTACCGCGCGGTTTTACCGCAACCGCACCGCAAAAAAAATTTATAAAGTGATAATTTTGATTATTATAAATTGATAAACAGAATGCTATAATGAAAAAAAATACCTAGCTGTGTCCGAAATATTTTGACGCTATTATTTTTACGACATATTTTGGACTAGTTATTTTATACTTCTAAGTATAACTTCACAAACTAACCATTTCAAATACATAAAATGCAAGATCCAAATAGAGACAAAATTATTAGATCATTTGAAAACAATATATTTTTACTCTTAAATCCAATTTAAAAGTGCATCACTTCTCTCGATTTCTGTTGGAAATCGTGGAATTTTGAATCGTTTTCGATATCAATTTTTCAACTGTGAATTTTGACTAATTTAAAGGAATTAAAGATGAACTAATTATGCTGGGACTTAAGCACAACAAAAAGAATATAATTATCTTCATCAAACCAAACGAATTTGGAGTAATTGGCAGTATAGGATATAAATGTATGAAAGCGTCCAAAATAAGGAGGTCCAAATTAGGATGACTATTCTATCATTCGTTCGTCAACATCGTATTTCTATCTTCTTTGATTGCTGTGTAAATTCAATGCAAATTTGTCTGCAGTCAATTTTATTGGACTCTTTCTCAAAAAGTATGCTACATGACTTTTTTTCGCGTACTTCCATTCAAATTTACTATAATTTTCTACCAAATTAAGTCCTAATATTTTTCAGTTAAGACTATTTTGTAGCTTTTTTGAAGCTTTTGTTGCTAAATACCACATAGTTTGACTCCCGTTCACTTCACCGTTGGCTCATTGGGAAAATACTAGAGGAAAATGTATTAAATGCTAGAACTTTCAAACTAGCCTTTAGGAAATTACACTTCATTCATTTTTAAAGGGAGCAATCTTAGTTTTTGAATGATAATACATCTGTTTCTTGAAGAATGCGGAAGTTAGAGTTTTGCGATATTTTGTCCGTAAAACCCCCTATTTTTAAAAATCATTTCTGCTGTATGCTACAAATCATACATTTTTTGCAGTTTTTCTAATGTTCAATAATTCTGTGCCGGTTGAGACCGGACTCCTGATTAGATGTATTGTATAGAGCAATTTTTTTTTCGTAAAATATGGCACCGTTCTTATTAATGAAATACAATATGTTTTTATTTCACTGTATTGGAATATATGCGCTACTGTATAGAATTACTGGTATTTCAACCTTAATTTTTTTTTGGTGAAATTCCTTTAAGAATGAAAGGTGGTTTACTACGAAAATGCGAAAATCATCCATTTCATTTTCATATGTCAAAAAAATTGAAAATAAGAAAATTTAAGGAAAAAAATATGCAACTTCATTTCAAAATACATTTTTAATCCACATTTTTCAATTAACTGATAGGTTGCTAAAATAAAAGTTTTCCTATTACTGCAGTAGAACGTTTTTGAATGTATAATGTTTGCCTTAAAATCTATGGAATTTTATTAATAGAAAATGCGAAGGTTGATTTTTTTTTATAAACATTAAATTCTGAGGAGTCTCTTAAAGTTAAATTTCGTGTGAATAAGAATAACATTTTATTATATATGGTTACACAAATGTACAATTTTTCAACACTATTTTTAAAAAAAGAAAAATTTTACCGCATCTACCGCATTACCGCGCGGTGCGGTGCGGTAAATAAAGTGCGGTTGCGGTAAGCGGTGCGGTTTTATTATTTTTTTGCGGTTGCGGTGCGGACAATCCATTTACCGCCCACATCCGCACCGCGACGAACCCTAGTTAGAATTGAACGCAAGGTAGTATGCGTAGGAAAAATTGTATTCAGCTTTGTCACCGAATTATCCATTTAAACCTTTTCAAAACTCTAAAAGAAGAATATCAGTTGATTCATTAGATCATCACGATTCAATTCATGCAAAATACCTACTGGAAAAATCATTGGCTTAGCTAAACGGTGCTTTTGAAAAAGTGGCTGTAGTTTTTTTATTGCGCAGTTGTGTTGCTTACCCCAGCACGGTGTGGTAGTGTGACAAAAAATCACAGCCACTTTTTCAAAAGCACCGTTTAGCTAAGCCAATGGTTTTTCCAGCAGGTATTTTGCATGAATTGATTCGTGATGATCTAATGAAGCGACTGATATTCTTCTTTTAGAGTTTTGAAAAGGTTTTGTATGGATAATCCGGTGGCAAAGCTGAACACATTTTTCCAACACAAACTATCAAGCGTTCAATTCTCATAGGCACTCACCGAAAGTTATTTGAACCTTAAATCCGCACAACAAAATCTTTTCGTTTTGGAGAAGTGAGCGTGAGAGTTTGAACGTCGCTTCCTGAGTGTAACGATTTTATTTTTATTTTCTAGAATTCAGTTACAACATTCTTGTAAAATATTTCAAGATGTGCTTACACACCAACACAAATAGAAGAATAATTCATGTTCTTATAGGGTCATGAATGTTTTCGAAATCAGCATAGCGTAAAATACAACCAAAACCCTTAATTGAAATTTGATCCATGTTTCTCATTTTTTTATTCCTACATGCATTTTTTTTATTTTGTTGAAATTTCATTGATGTATTTTTTCAAGTTGTGGATTGTATTTGTATTTCTACAATTGTAAGATTCTGCCTTTTTTCTCTATTTACATACTTTTATTTTATCCATCTTTTTCTGTTCCTTACTTTTGCTTTTTTTCTATTGCTATCACTATCACTTACTTTAATTTATAGTTTTTTCTTTGTTATTTAATTTTATTCGCAATCTTTCGAAAAAATTCTTTCTTTATTTTTTTTTCTTATTGTTTCATATTTTAATATCCTGCTTTTTTATTTGTTTCTTTTGTCATTTCCATCTTATTTTTAGAATTTGTCTATTTACTACATTTATTCTTGTCGTAGCCTTTTTCTATTTCCTTTTTTCATATTTCTTTGCATTTCCAAAAGCAATTTTACTTATTCAAATTCATTCCAATTTGTTATATTGCGTAATTTTTTACTTTTCTCCTATTTTCTTCCTCATTTTCTAGTTTTTAGCTTTCCGTTTGTCGTAGTTTTATTTTTTCCCATTGTTTATTTAATATAATGTTATTTATTTTTTATACCCTTTTCTTAAGATTTAATTCGTTATTGTTATTTCTTCATGTTTTCCATTTAACCTATTTTGAAAGTACTTTTTCTGTTGACCATTGAATTTTTTTTATTGACACTATGCGCACTTTTTCTTAATTTTACATTTAGTTTGTTGTTTGAATTTATGTCAAATTTCATTTCTAGTGCTTTTTCTATTCTTTAAATAATATCCATTTTATTCGTTTTTATCGTGGTAATATCTTCATTTTTGTGTTTCAATAGTATACCATATTGGCTTTTTTCTACTATTTTTTGCATTCCATTTTGTCTGTTTGCTCCGTTTTTGTTCAATACTTCCATTTTTCTTTACTTTTTATTATTTCAATTTCCCAGATTTTCAAAATTTTCTGGTTCGTTCATTTTTTTAAATTTCTTTTTTTTTTTTTTTATTTCAATTATAGAGGTTTTAACCTTAAGGTCATTCGCCTCTTCGGGTTAGAAAAATCTCTTAGGAAAAATTTCTAACCCTATGTGCGGGGTCGGGACTCGAACCCAGGTGCGCTGCGTACAAGGCAATCGATTTACCAATACGCTACGCCCACTCCCTTTAAATTTCTCTATGATTATTTTATTCTTGTCTTTTATACATACTCCTCTAGTCTTATGGATTCTTAACGTTTTATTTTTTTTTCTATTGCTTTAAATATGTCTTGTTTTTAAAGTTAAAAAATTTTACTATTCTTTATTTATCGCGTTTTTCAGTTTTATGCATTTTTTATAATAATGTGTGTATTCTTTTTAATAGTGTTTATTCATTTTCATTGATTAAATCCTACTTTCCTATCGATTTTTCATTATTCTCACCATTTGTTCAATAATGTTCGACTTTTTTAATCTTCGCAATATGTCTTTCTAGTTTCCTGTTTTCCTTTATCAATTTTTTATAGGCTTTGTTTTGATTTTTCTCGATTAAATTTTTTTTGACAATTGACATTAATTTGTTTATTTGGTTGATTTTGTTGTTTTAGCTCTTTTGTACATTCTTATATTAGTTAGTTTTCCTATTGTTTTTTTATCGTTTGCCGTTGATCGCATTTTAGATATTTTTAATTTTTGTTATTACTACATTTTTAATCTTGCCATTTCATTACTTTTATAAATACTATTAACAAAAATGGCGCTTTTCAAAGTCACCAAAACTGTCGAAGAGGTATTAAAAGCTCCCAAAGTATAAAAACGCTACTTTTTTCCTTCATTGGCACTACAAACAACTAGAGCAAAAAATGGTACAGTGTACTATACATAATATCAGTGAACTCCAATGGATTTCAAACATTGACTTTTTTGTACTCAGGCAATATACAGTGGTGGGGGCCCGTACGTTGGACCCCCCGGGCCCGTATTTTCTCTCTGCGGCATTGCTATTCCCACATCATTTCGAAAGCCAACCGGAACCTTGGTTTTGTCATTAGAATAGCCAAAGAGTTTACTGACCCATACTGTCTGAGAGCACTGTACTTCTCTCTTGTACGCTCCATCCTGGAAGCTTCAGCTGTCATTTGGTGCCCGTACACAAATGTCTGGATTACCAGAATTAAATCTATACAAGGTAGGTTTCTCCGATATACCCTTAAAATCCTGCCATGGCGCAACCCGATAGCGTTGCCACCTTACATTGAACGTTGCCGTCTGCTCGACATGGATCCTCTTTCAAAAATGCGAACTATATCCAAAGCCGTGTTTGTAGGGACAGTTCTAACTGGTGAAATAGATGCCCCAAATATACTTTCTCAGATTAATGTAAATGTGCTCAGTAGAAGTATAAGATCGTAGGATTTTTTAAGACTTGACTATCAAAGTACTGATTATGGACAGAATGAACCCATAAGGGCGATGTGTAATTTATTTATTAGTATTGGTCTTCGAAGTATTTGTACAGACAGTTCCTTAATTATTACTAATTCTAAGTTTAAAAGTAGTCTTGGTTATGTTAAAATCATACAGGTTAGCTACATCATTAAAATTACGACAGCACACATTGAACGGATTGTTCTGAGCAAAAAGTGTACGATACATAGGAGTCCGAAAGAAATCAGTTCGTCTGGTAGGTCTAGGTGGTACGTTGATGCGAACCTGGCTCAGCAACTCTAAGCTATCAACATTGTTTCCGAGAAGATCAAACACAAGGAGCCGTTGCAGCATTATCCTCCGACTTGCAAGCGTCGGTAAACGTAGAAGGTTGCATCGTTGTTCGTACGGCGGTAGTCGAAAAGGATCATTCCATGGCAATAGTCGCAGAGCGTATCGAA